>NC_064046.1:12921207-13158707 GCF_932526225.1 Nematostella vectensis | reverse complement strand
TTTTAAAAGCCATATGCAGTTGAACCACTATTAAAAGGTCGGGTGACTGTAAAAACTATGTACTTGCATGTAAACTTCCTCAATAGTGGCTCCACAGTTTTTGTTTTCAGAAAAGCGCCAACAATTGCGATTACTATGTAACCATGCAATTAATTCTATAACTAAAATTCTTCCGCCGGCATTATACACTACGGAAGTGACCAAGAAAGTCAAAAAAAGCTCATCATGCTTTTGTCTTGCCAACAATGTCTCATCTTCACGCCAAGGGAAGAATTAGCGGAAAAGGGGCACATGAATTGTCGGAAAAGGGCACGTAAATGGGCGGGAAATAGGCACGTGAGCGCTAAACTTCGTACCCTTTCATTTTTCTCGCAAATGTTCATCAAGAAATGATAGCGCTTTAAGGATAAGCTTAATTGACATCTGGTTACGTATTTTTTTATTATTGTTTAAAAAGTCATGAGTTTAAGCGAACTTCTTATTGTATATTAGTTTTCTTCGCTCCCACATTGGTGCTATACATTATTTGCAAAGGGATGCCAACTTTACATCCAGAAAACAAATCTCACTCCTTTTGTTTGGAGTAAAGGAATAAGTTTTTTTTAGAAGCCTTCCGCATTTTGTATCAACCTTAATTTCTTCGCTATTTTTTTTGTAAACTTCATCACATATCATCGCATACTTGTTCCTTGGTATTCTCATGCATCTACCATCTCCAGAAACCTCCTGGGCTTTTTACAATTTGGTTGGCATCTCTGTATTTTTTAAAACGATGCTATTTACATCTTTCGCAAAAACTAAGGACATGTTAAAGCAAATGACCACACTATACTACAAAATAATATATCAACAGTAAACAACCGCGTGTAAGAACCTAGAAATTTCATCCTATTTTTCACCAACCAGGTCGATTAGGTTCTTATAAAAAAGGGCCTTAAATACTCGATTTCAGGTTTCTTATAAACGGGTGTTCACTGTACTAATATAAAGTCCTAAGACTTATTCACTCCGAAAAACCTTGTTATAGGCATGCTTGCTAACTGATATTTACACGTATTCTTCTATGACCTGACATCTTGGGAAGCGGACTGGTTCTCAGATCTCGCTCCAACACAGTCGCCCAAAGATTTTTGCAGGACGCAAAGCTTTGATCCGTGTTTGTCGAGTGAAGGCATTTTCGGTTTATCTGGATCCTTAGTAGAAACTGCAACGAAATGGTTCAGTTACTATTAATTTGGCGTTGTCTATAATGACCTTGACCACAATAAGAACACTTGAAAATAAATATCATTGTTTTATGAGTAATAGATCTTACTTTTTGCTGATGAAAAATCCAAGAGCAAGAATAAGCATGGAGGCCTGGACACACAGGGATCCTGTGGAATAATAAGAAGATTATAAAAAAATGACATTATTTGCATTATTTGATGCCTATCTTAATTCTGTGATATTTGGTATGATATGGTCCAGTATTAGCTTTACCCAGATTGAAGGTACCCCTGTGTTAGCTTTACCCAGATTTTCAGTACAAATGTGCTAGCTTTACCCAGATGGTCGGTTCCCCTGTGTTAGCTTTACCCAGATGGTCGGTACCCCTGTGTTAGCTTTACCCAGATGTTCGGTAAAAATGTGCTAGCTCTACCCAGGTGTTCAGTACCAATGTGCTAGCTCTATCTAGATAGTCGGTACCCCTGTGCTCCCGGAAAGTCGGTACCCCTGTGTTAGCTTTACTTGAAATGGTTGATGCTCAGTGTCATGGTTTACCAAAGTTTGTTTGAACCCCTGTGGTAGATCTTCCTGAAATGTCGATAACCCTGGGATAACTTTACCTAAGGTGGTTGGTACCCCTGTGGCAGATTTATCCAAAAAGTTGGTGCCTCTTCATTAACTTTACTCTTTTTTACCCCAGTGTAAGTTTTACCCAGAAAGCTGGTATCCCTGTGTTAACTTTACCCGGAAAGCTGGTATCCCTGTGTTAACTTTACCCGGATATCTGGCAACTCGGTATCACTCACCAGAACACAATTTGTCAAACAAATCACTTGGGACAGGCTCGCCTTCTTTATAAAAAGCGTGTGTCTTCGGCATAGTGCACATGACTTCCTTATAGGTTTGAAAGTTTGAACACTGGAACTGCTGGCCATCCTCGGTGACATAGCATTCGCGGGTGAGGTTGGTTTTTTGAACGTCGCTCTTGCAGCAGTCGGTTTCGAACTTGGTTTCGGTGATACTGAAGGCTGTCACGGTCGTGTCACCTGAAATCACGTATAAAATGTGGTCAAATACGCACAGACGCGGAAGAACTTTCGAAAACGAGGACCCGCGATAGAAATAGGTGAGCGGTGGGTTTGCGGTAGGGGTGGGTGGATATGGTGGGTGGAAGGGTACAGGCGGTTGGATAGGGTGGGGGGAACGGGTAGGGGTGGGTGGATAGGGTGGGAGGAGGGGTACAGACGGTTGGATAGGGAGGGAGAACGGGTAGGGGTGGGTGGATAGGGTGGGAGGAGGGGTAGAGGTGGTTGGATAGGGAGGGGGAACGGGTAGGGGTGGGTGGATAGGGTGGGAGGAGGGGTAGAGGTGGTTGGATAGGGAGGGGGAACGGGTAGGGGTGGGTGGATAGGGAGGGGTAGTGGTGGGTGGATAGGGTGGGAGGAGGGGTACAGGTGGTTGGATAGGGAGGGGGAACGGGTAGGGGTGGGTGGATAGGGTGGTGTAGTGGTGGGTGGATAGGGAGGGGGAACGGGTAGGGGTGGGTGGATAGGGAGGGGTAGTGGTGGGTGGATAGGGAGGGGGAACGGGTAGGTGTGGGTGTGGGTGGATAGGGAGGGTATTGATGGGTGGATAGGGTGGGGGAACGGTTAGGGGTGGGTGGATAGGGAGGGGTAGTGGTGGGTGGATAGGGTGGGGGAACGGGTAGGGGTGGGATATCGTGGGGGGAAGGGGGAGAAGGTAAGGTTTCTAGATACGCATATTGTTAACTACCCACTTCCAAATTTGATCTCCACTCCAGATACATTCGCTGAAAAGCCTCCAACACGCGTGATTGCCTGAACAGCGTTCTGAATGGCGACCAGAGGGTCAGATCCGTCAGAAGTAGCCTTAATAACTTTAAGCGCAATAACGACATTGGCAATGACGCTGCCTCCCGTGAGGTTGCATTGCTCCATTTTGAGATCTTCTACTTTGCCTCTTGTAGCGTCCTTTGTCTAAAAGTATAGAAGATTGATAAAATATATCGTGCACTATTCAGATCTGTCCTACAATATGCATCGCCTGTTCTGCCTGATTACCTCCGTGACCACATAGAGTCAATACAAAAGATAGAACTCAAAATAATACCAGGTCCTATTTCGTATACATATTACCAGGATGCACTGGTTAACTCTGGGCTAGATACATTGCTACGCCGTAGGGACTTGGCATGGGTCAGTTAGATAAGAGAGGGACAAAAGAGAAAAGAAGTCTAACTTTAGTAAGCAAGATTGGCAAATATACTCACAGAAAGCTAAATCCCTGAATAGTTTGACTGTTTTGTTTGTCTGAGCAGCGAAGTCAAGTCAAGAAGAAAGAAAACACCGACGAGCGATAAAATGGCTGTGATACCGCGTTTGATTCAAATCCCGACTCCAGCTTGTTAATAGTTAAGTCTATGTTAATGTCTAGAAACGACATCAAAGAAGTACAGTAATATCTCTCTCTTTATTTATTCACTATTTTTAGAAAAGCTCAGATACTTCAGCTTGCTGGCTTTGATCATCACAAAAATGCATTCCCTCGCTACAAGGATAGTTTTATGAAATATATTTTCTTTGATTCCTTCTCAATTCACCGGAATATTTAAAAAAATTTATATCATATCTAATGTCTACCTTACAGATTTCGTTTGACCATTAGGAAGATAATGAATGTTGAAAAACCACGAAGAAGCAGCAAGTTAGAGCGAAAGCGGTGTTTGAAGCACAAGGTTTTCCGCTCTTGATTTTGAATGAAGTCTCTTTTTTAAAACTTTTCGAAATCTTGTAATCCTCGAAGTACTACATCCCCTTAATATACCGCAACTGCCTGTATCCTTGATGCTAAAATGAAATTTATGATGGTATTTGTGCAAATAGGGTGTATTATTTTTTTCGGTTTCAAGTCACAAAACAGCGGCAAACAACAAGATGTAAATGCCAAAGCGTGGGGGTAGGGCGAGTAAAAATGCTCACGCGCAGTGGTGGGGTGGTGGTTACTAAAAATATCCAGATTCGGAATCGACATGGCGCGCGGGTAATACCAAAGTGTCCCTTTCTTATCTTATGCTCTTTTGATAAAGCACAATCCAACAATTTTCAGCACCTTTGTTGTATTGTAGAAGCTACTCAGACACGAGGGTCGAAAGAATTGGTACCAAACACTAAACCTTTTGAAAGTTTTATAGTCAGTGAATTTGTCTTGTAAATCTGACCACCTGCTATCCAGTTTCACGCTGCAAATGTGGCTAATAAACCTATTTATTAATTAAGATTAATTAATTAATTAAATGTGGACGGTATCCCTGTGGGTCCGATATCGTGCCCCCTGCTAGTATTACACTACGAACTCAAAAAAGGTAAAATACAATAGTACTTACCCATTTATACCTAAATATTCTCAAAAAGATATCTCGATTTCTAAGAAAATATCTAGATCTTTAGATTCTTAAGAGATTAAAGTAATGGTGACAAAAAAGGTGACAAAAAACAAAAATTCATGGTGCTAAAATAATTTTAGGTTAAACAACGAATTGAATGATTTTTTGACAGTCATATTAATAAATATAAACGATCTCTCATGACGTCATATTTTCGAAGGTCTTTTCAAATTAAAAAAACGAAATATAGAATGCAAAAAGCAATGAGAGAGTTCGGCGTTATAGGTTTTTTTGTTACGGGCCGTTTTTTTAGCTGAATGGCTGTGCGACCACCCCAGATCCCTTGTTAAATCAAAGCCAACAATTGTAAAACCGCCCCAAACATTGATCGACTATATCCCCATACAATAATTTTGAATACTGATTGGACGACTCCTTGGTGTGGGGTGGGGTGGGGTGGGGTGGCTTCATTTGCTGAAGAGTGCTTACCGAGTTTAACACTCTTTCACAGGTGTTTCTGTGCGCCGCACTGCTTTTGTTCAACATGTCGTTATTAAAAACTTCATCTTTAATGACAGTTTTAAATTCAATATTGACTTTCGGATCCCCTGCAAATCATAATAACACATAACCATTATAAAATCGTAAGGACAAATCTACATATACCGAGGCTCAGGAAGAGCGGCCGAAATGACGCTATTGACTTTTAGCCCCCTTCCCCCCTCCCCCTCCTTGGTGTTACAAGGCTGGTGTCCATGAGTACGTTTGGATTCGGTGCAATGTCAGCTAACCTTTAGTGTCACGGAATAAGTGTTATGCTCTTAGTGTAGTGTCATACTCTTAGTGTTAAAGTTAAGGTCTCATTGTGTCACAAACTTAATCACGCTTTTAATGTCACACTCTTGTTGTCACGTCACGCTCTTACTGTCACGCTTTTGGTATCGATCTCTTAACGCTCTTACTGTCACACAATCAATGTCACGCTCTTACTGTCACACAATCAATGTCACACTCTTACGATCCTCATGTCGCGCTCTTACGATCCTCATGTCACGCTCTTACGATCCTCATGTCGCGCTCTTACGATCCTCATGTCACGCTCTTACGATCCTCATGTCGCGCTCTTACGATCCTCATGTCACGCTCTTACGATCCTCATGTCGCGCTTCGCTTTCAGGAACGAGATAAAAAAAATTCTTACTCTTTTGGCCAGAAGATGCCGTCGACGTGGTAGTGGTGGTAGTAGTGCTTGGGGAGATGGAGCTGCTGACGGAGGATTCCCCCCCTGAGCCAACTGAGGAGGTGGTGATTGGGGTCTGTGGACATAACGCGAAACAGGCTCCGTAAGCTATACCAGATTTTCATTATGATGATGCTGATGATGATGGTGATGATGATATGTGATGATGATGATGATGATGATGATGATGATGATGATGATGATGATGATGATGATGATGATGATGATGATGATGATGATGATAATGTTGTGGTGATGATGATGGTGATGGTGGTGATTGTGATGATGATGGTGGTGATGGTGATGATGGTAATGACGATAGGTGATGATGGTGATTGTGATGATGATGACATTATGGTTATGGTGATGATGGTGATTGTGATGATGATGGTGGTGACGGTGATGATGGTAATGAAGATAGGTGATGATGGTGATTGTGATGATGATGATGATGATGATGATGATGATGATGATGATGATAATGATTATGATGATGATGACATTTGTAGCGAATTCGAACTAGAATGGAACTAAGTTTGAGTTCTCGTGATTGGGTTCTCTGAGCTCCCTAGATTACTCAAACTCCTCTCTGAATCGAGCACGTTGCACATACCTGAGACAAGGAAGCCGTCGGTGTGGTGGAGGCACTACTTGTCGAGAAAGCGGAAGAAGAAGTTGTTGTTAATGAAGCCGAGGTTGAGGGAGATTCAATCGAAGCAGACGAGCTACTTGTAACTATAGAAAAAGACCCGTATAAGTTAGACGAGCTACATGAAAGCAGATGAAACTATAGAAGAATGAGCCGTTAGTTAGACGAGCTGCTTGAAGCTATAGAAGAATGAGCCGTAAGTTAGACGAGCTACATAAAGCAACCCTACCTCAAAGGATATATCCTGGATACGCGTGTTACTACTACTATAACACCTCTGCCGCCAAAAACCAGATAATTCCTTTATTGAAAATTGTCAAATCCTATACTCTTTCCATAGGAAGACTGCATCCCCCCCGTCCTCAGACAACCCTGTGTACGCGCCAGCTACTCTTCTTCTGCTACTGCTCTTTGAAACCGTTTGCGTTTTTTATAGCAATACATTAATCTTATCTTACCTGCGGCAGTGGAGGTAGAGCTCGCTTCGATGCTCGACGAAGTCTGAGATGAAGTAGCTACAAATAGGAAAATCCGGATGAGCGAAAAATTCTTGATACTACCAGTTGAAACAAATACAAATTTCCCTATACTATGCTTGTTGTGACTTTTATGTATTAATTACCATAATCTACATTTCAAAACATACGAAACTTAGATTCTCTAAAGAAGGTCAATTCATCCGCCATTTTATGCTCCCGCTCAATGGCGAGTCACACAAAGCCCCCACAAAGCATCCGTTTTCATCGGCTAATTCATTCAGTGGGTAACCAAGATATTTTCAATCAAATATCGTCAATATTATATCCCACTACATTCGTAAATTGTTATTTTGAAGTTTTCTTGTGAATAAGCCGTTGTATTTTCAATTAAAAACAATAACATAGTAGACGTTGATCGACATTCTTTAAAAATGTTAAATTGATGCTATGATTGGTTCTTTTTGGAAAAACATTTATATACTATGCTTCAGCTGAATAAACATAAAATAGATCGATGCTGCGAGAAAGGCGTCATAATTTAACACAAAACTAAATAAAAACAAGAAGAAGGGTAAAAATATATTACTTTAAGGGTGTTAAAAATCGTAGGCGGGATCCTGTGTTATATCGAATGGCCGACTAACAAGGGGTGAACAAATAGTAAATGTATAGATAAATTTAAGGGCTCGAATTTAATGTTCGAGTTACCGAGGGTTCAGGAGCTCCATGGTTTGAAGTTTTAGCAATTCCATAATAAACAAATCAATAATCATAATTTGCGCAAATCGAAAAAAAATTGTTTGGTTACTAATCTATAACATGATATTGCACAAAATTACGATTGCAGCTGTTTTGTTGAAAAAGATACTGTCATCGAGTAGGTTTGTACCCTAGGTAACCTGGTAACGTGCTAAAAATACAAACTTGTATCGTTACTATGGATACCATGACACCTTACTGTATACAAATACATGCATGTAAGAGTTATTCAAAGTTCAAATACACTTTTCTTGTTGATAAACATAGATAGATTAAGTACAAAAAAATATGATCCTTACTTATCGTTCTACGTAAATAAGAAAATAAACTTTTTAGGCTTGTTTGGGCTTTTTTAGGCTTTTTTGCATTTCCATAATAAAAAGCCAGAGAAAAAGAGTGTAAATTTTAGAATTGCACCATTAATCAACTTTCTGCTTTTAACTAACTCATTTATTTTAGATATCAGCAGTTTTGATATTACATGGATGGGCTACCAAAAAAAACCGCCTTTTTGACGGAATTTTTGCTGTATAAACATTCGCCTAACATCTCTTAGTGTACTTAATTATTAATAACCGGTAACAAAATGCAGATATAAGGTTTAACGTTTATTTCAAAAACATTTTTTTTAAGATACATGAATTGAAAAGCAATGCTGTTTCCAAGATTTGAAAAACAAAGAAGACGTACCATCGTGTCATCGTGCAATTTAATAAAGCCATAAAATTAAAGTTGATTTCAAATCAGCTCAGTACAAAATACCGGCAACAACTGAAAATATTTTAGTTAGTATCAGCCCATTTCTCAAAAAGGGCAAAGTAAATCTGCTTTTTTTCCACTTTATTTTTTTCATAAGTTTTCAGAAAGCAACATCAGAGTTAGTGCAAAGATCGTTTTTTGCTACATACCTTGAAAAGCCACGAAAAACATGAGAAGGGTGCTTGAAAGAATGAAGGAATTCATCTTCTTCGCACACAAAAGCTTTTTCTGACGATTTTTTTTAAGTCTGTCTTAAATTCTCCTGAATAGGAATTCACTTTAACGATATTTTCTGCTGGACCCAACTTCTTGAACTAACTTTCACGGGAGTTGTTATGAAAATGTGCCTTATTTGAGTGGATATTGGATTTTATGTGCCAGCAACACAGGGGGTCTTTCACCCTTAAAAGAGACATAATGAATCAATCGTCACAACAAAGGCATGGCTACCATAGAAACCGCAAAAAGCTTAACATAACACCTCTAAAAATAAACTTCACAATCGACTTCAAGTCTCTAGTATATCGCAAATGTCGCTACGGTCTTTTCCACAAAATTATTTTCTTCCAATTAGGAAGTTTGAGCTAATCTTGAATGTTTGGAATAGAAATGTATATTTATTTTTTCAAGTGATTTGTCAATAAAGGGAAAACTCCTCTTGATGCAAAATCCACTAATTACTTTACACCTGCAAAAGTTGAAGAATCGAGAAATGTTAATATTCAGCCGTTCAAAGCAGAAAAACAGGTAGAATAAACAACAATAACGAATAAATATATTTCTTTATTATTTCAAAGAACTTTTTTCCCTTACTGACGGTTTAAAGTTCGACGCCCGCTGCCGAGGTCATAATGGCGATCTTAGAAATTTAGCAAATAAAGCATCTAAAAATATTAATATATGATGATATATGACATGATGATATATGACATAAACGCAGAAAAAACTTTAAAACATGATTGAAACTTAGTATCTTTGAGGTTTGTGATTCTAGTATCCGAGTGTGGGCTAACTTTCTTAACACTTTGTCCTGGTGGGAGGTGGCACGGGCGGTACTGTGAAGGTGCCGCTTTGAGTGACAAGCGCATTGTTTCAAATTAAACGTTTAATAAAACTTTGATGCAGGTGCGTTGATTTTGCTCTTCAAAGACGTCTACTACGCGACTCATAAAACTCTACAATTAAAACTTTCTCTTCAAAGTCAGAATTTCCCACGAAATTACCCACGATATTCCTGATAACTCGAACCAATTTTTACTAATCTTTGGAGGTTCGAGTTCGAACCGAGCTCAGTGCCGATTACCAGGATATAAAAGCCCTGTTTTCTCTCATATATGTAAACACTCTATTCGGCAGATTCCGGGATGGGGCCTTTGAGACTTCTTAGTTAACGACTGCGCATCCTTATTGCGCATGTGTGAGGGCTCAATCCTGCCTGGATTTATCGATGGCCACTAAATAGAGAGACGTTCGAGGCTCTGGAACGAGGGTAAATCCTGCCCTATTCTCTCTATAGAACAGTAAACACTGGCGGTATTATCTAACCCTTACGTACAGAAATACCTGTTTTGCTTTTAATGGCACTCTTACCGACACTTGAAGAAAAGGAATCAGCCACTAAAGAAGAGACTGATGATGATGATGCCTCCGCACTGGAAGAAGATACCTCAGCCGATACAGTACTACTTTCAGCTGCAACAATATGCATTAGCAATTTAAAACAAAAATTGAAAACCCCTGGACTGCCTCATCCAAGCTTAGTATCTTTGAGGTTTGTGATTCTAGTATCCGAGTGTGGGCTAACTTTCTTAACACTTTGTCCTGGTTTGTAGGTGGCACGGGCGGTACTGTGAAGGTGCCGCTTTTAGTGAAAAGTGCATTGTTTCAAATTAAACGTTTAATAAAACTTTGATGCAGGTGCGTTGATTTTGCTCTTCAAAGACGTCTACTACGGGACCCATAAAACTCTACAATTAAAACTTTCTCTTCAAAGTCAGAATTTCCCACGAAATTACCCACGATACTCCTGATAACTCGAACCAATTTTTACTAATCTTTGGAGGTTCGAGTTCGAACCGAGCTCAGTGCCGATTACCAGGATATAAAAGCTCTGTTTTCTCTTATATATGTAAACACTATTCGGCAGATTCCAGGATGAGGCCTTTGAGACTTCTTAGTTAACGACTGCGCATCCTTATTGCGCATGTGTGCGGGCTCAATCCTGCCTGGATTTATCGATGGCCACTAAATAGAGAGACGTTCGAGGCTCTGGAACGAGGGTAAATCCTGCCCTATTCTCTTTAAACACTGGCGGCTATTATCTAACCCTTACGTACAGAAATACCTGTTTTGCTTTTAATGGCACTCTTACCGACACTTGGAGAAAAGGAATCAGCCACTGAAGAAGAGACTGATGATGATGATGCCTCCGCACTGGAAGAAGATACCTCAGCCGATACAGTACTGCTTTCAGCTACAACAATATGCATTACCAATTTAAAACAAAAATTGAAAACCCCTGGACTGCCTCATCCAAGCACATAATGAGCACTCAAGTGCAAAACGATGTTAACTTTGTCGGAATTCTAAAAGTCCGTCAGAATTTCATTTCAACTTTATTTGAAATGATTTAAATGATATAATGCGGATAGGAATGAATTAGGAGAATAAATTCGCCTTGTGAAGCTTACTTTAGATCAAATATCGTTAAAAGCCCTACTAACTCCCCGTGGCTGGTTCCCCTAGTTTTTATGAGGCGGAGGGCCTTAGCCGATACAGTACTGCTTTCAGCTGCAACAATATGCATTACCAATTTAAAACAAAAATTGAAAACCCCTGGACTGCCTCATCCAAGCACATAATGAGCACTCAAGTGCAAAACGATGTTAACTTTGTCGGAATTCTAAAAGTCCGTCAGAATTTCATTTCAACTTTATTTGAAATTATTTAAATGATATAATGCGGATAGGAATGAATTAGGAGAATAAATTCGCCTTGTGAAGCTTACTTTAGATCAAATATCGTTAAAAGCCCTACTAACTCCCCGTGGCTGGTTCCCCTAGTTTTTATGAGGCGGAGGGGGGGGGGGGGGGGGGGGGGGAGGTTATAGAGGGGGGTTGGAGAAATGGGCTTATTTCAAAATCGCCTTTTCCCATTTTTGACATTAGGCCTTGTCAGACGCTTCTCTTTAACAACTGTATTTGGAATCTTTCTTATTTTTAAAAACAATCAAAAACCATGTTAACTCTTTGAAAAAAAGGTAGGTTTTCGTCTTTTTGTGTTTAAGGGGAAGGAGGGGGCTGATATCGAGATGGAAGAATAGGCTTATTGGATAGGGGGGAGGGGCTATGTAGAGCTTTTAAGGGTGATTCGATTGAGTCAATTGCTTAGCGTACATTCATTACTGTACATTTATTACTGATGTTCGAATTCCCATCTTACCTGCTACAGTGGTAGTTTGTCCATGGGCAGACCCTACGAATAAACAAATAATCGTCAGTGGCGTATCTCACCACGTGATACCAACAGAGACAATGACTTATCACACCACGTGACACTGATGTATCTCACCACGTGATACTAACAGAGAGAATGACTTATCACACCAAGTGACAATGACGTATCTCACCACGTGATCCTAACAGAGAGAATGACTTATCACACCAAGTGACAATGACGTATCTCACCACGTGATACCAACAGAGACAATAGAGAGCTTAAGCAAGTCAACACGAACGGCATCAAAAACGGCGCGCGCGCTCACGAATTGCTGAAAAACGGCGTTGAAGTCCGTGACCGCGCGTAGAACGTAAACATAAGGAAAATGTCGTTCGAGATTTCCTGTCACGGACGTCAACGCCGTTTTTCAGCAATTCGTGAGCGCGCGCGCCGTCTTTGATGCCGTTCGTGTTGACTTGCTTAAGCTCTCTAATGACTTATCTCACCACCTGACAATGATGTATCTCACCACGTGATACCAACAGAGAAAATGACTTATCACACCAAGTGACAATGACGTATCTCACCACGTGATACCAACAGAGACACTGACTTATCTTACCACGTGACAATGACGTATCTCACCACGTGATACCAACAAAGACAATGACTTATCTCACCACCTGACAATGACGTATCTCACCACGTGATACCAACAGTGACAATGACTTATCACACCAAGTGACAATGACGTATCTCACCACGTGATACCAACAGAGACACTGACTTATCTTACCACGTGACAATGACGTATCTCACCACGTGATACCAACAAAGACAATGGCTTATCTCACCACGTGACAATGACGTATCTCACCACGTGATACCAACAGTGACAATGACGTAGCTCCCCATGTGATGCCATTTTCTTTGAATATGAAAACAAGGCTAAGAGGCTGAAATAATTTTACTAGAGATTGTTTTTGTGTGGGGGCTCGTGAAGCATACTTGTGCAAGGACACTACCAAAAAAGCTACCAAAATGAAAACAGTCGAGAAAATAGCGCTGTAATCTAGTTCGGCGGTAAAAAAAAAAACGAGATAAAAGTTTATCGGCATGCAAACTTGCATGCAAACCAATTGTTATGTCTAAAAAAACATATTAAAAATATTAAGAGCAACCATTTTTCAAAATGAAACCCAGCAAGTAGCTCGTTACGACAAATAAATAGTTTTCTACGTTTAATAAAACTTTGCGAGAGGTTAAAATATGCTCTGTTAACATTAGTTTGTTTTTTATGTCATTAGTATGGTTATATAATAAGACAACGTCTAAGGTACAGCGAAACGAGGCAGCTGCAAATTTATCCTTACTATATTTGGGTGCTTTTACTTGTCTCTTTGCAGAGTTAAGATCGTGTGTGAGCTCTGTTTTCATTTAGTTTGTTTTCTATGTCATTAATCATAGAAGGCATAACTACCTCTAAAAAGGTACAGAGAACGTAGCAGATGCAAATGTATTCTATCTTTGGGTGTTTTTACTTGTCTCATTTAGTTACTTAACCGTGTCCAATCAAGTGCTTGATAAATAGTGTAAACAATACAAGACAAAATTACGTGGAAGGATAAGTAATTAACATATTCTTTCAGCTTCACTAATAATTCAATTAAGCACTAAAATATAGTCTTAAACTAAACCTTGTTAGCTAAATTGGATAGTAATCAATCTAGCTTAAATATTCCCCTAGCCTACACCTATTCCTGGACTGATAAATAATGTTATTGAGTTTTACGAGCTACATTTTGAGACATGCAGTCTTATAATAAAAATTCATCATATTGTGAGTCGGTGCGCGATAATAAAATTGTCATGATTTTCTCTGCAAAAGCTTTGCAAAACTGCTTCCAGCTCTTTACGCAATCTAGAATTAATAATCATAACAATTTTGTGCGAAAATTTGTGTAGTTTGGATACTTATACTATTAGGAAAGCAAAAAAATCAAAGTTTGGGAGCCTCATTAACCTAGAATTTTTTGCTGAAACTAGTGTGCTTGGCCTCTGCCAGCCAAGATACCTATGTTTTTGTCTTTTTTTTCCTCGCGAAAGCCAGCCAAGCAAAAACAGAAAAAAAGAGGTCTGTCATTTTCGTAAACCAACCGACAGGGTTATTTGTCTGCATATCTGCATTCCAAATTAGCCAAAAAGCCTGGGGGTAGAACACTATGAAAAACAACCCAGCGTTTTCGTAATTCCGGTGCAAGGCCGTGAAATTCCTCACAATCATACCGCTTCTGAACAAGAGGCGCTGTTAGAGGTCCTGTCTTCTTGTCTGTATGTCGTAACACAGAGTTTAGACAAATTGATGAAAATCGCCGACCGAAAAAAATGATAAAAATTAAACGCTTGTTGTAAATAAAGTTTTTTTTCTTAACAAAGTGCGTAAAAGACTTTTTCATTGGACAGATTACTTCGCTCCCTAACCCTGTTTCTTCTTTTATTTATTTCATTCGTTTTGAAATCCAGAAATTCACATCGCAACACTAATTCTAACTTGGGGATTCCCTATTCCATTTGACACTCGACCTACATGAGCAAAAAATGGCAAAATTAAAATTGTAAGGTTGTGTTAGCTTATATTTTGTTTATATTTTGCCTAGAGGTTCCTTGCATAATATAAAACAAAATTAGATTTAGTATTTTTTGGTAGATTATCCGTTCTTGAGATATGATTGAGCAAAGTTGCCATAGATCATGAAAAAAGTAGCAATTTCGCCCAAATTGGACAATTTCAGACAAATCAGGAGTCTTACAATTCGCAATATCTCAAGAACGGATTATCTACCAAAAAATAATAAAGCTTATTTCGTTTTATATTACACGAGGAATATCTATGCAATAAATCAAGCAAATATAATCTATATTAAAAACATACAACCTTACAATTTGAACTTTTGCCATTTTTTGCTCCTGTCCACTCGACCGGCTTTTAAATAGTTATATGGGCACAGTGTTTTTTACCCCAGCCAAAATGTGTAAGACGATTCATAAATTTTGTTTGAAAATATTTTTTTCATTGTGTTTAGTGGGGTGGACAGGTTGTTATGTAGCGGTTGCCAAGTTTTGACTATTGTGAACCAAAAATATTTGTCGTTCAAGCATATCTCTTCAAGTACCCCATTCTCCCTGCAGCAAAGCCAGAGATACAAAAAAAAAAGAATAAAAAAAAGTTAAAACTTACGGAAACTGAAAAAAAGGATGTGTGTAAAAAGTGCAAAACAAGTACCTATTTGGAAGGTTCCTTGGTAATCACTCAATTGTTTCCATGGCAACATAACATGTTTGATCTCTTCTTAAGTGTTTTGCGGACCGCCCGCAGGGAGATGGCGCAAGAAAACGACGCCAGAATATTTGGTCCGAATATTCCTTATTATTTCACCCATATTTCGATCGCTGTTACCCCGGAGCTCGTAAGAACACTGAAAGTGTAAACTCCTTAATAGCTATTAACACTTTGAGATGTCGGCTGTTCCTTTTTCTTAAATTTAAAAGGGATGGCAACAAAAACTCTTATAAATAGGAGGATTATGAATGTTTTGTTCGAACATCCTTTACTTCATCCTTGTATTTGCTTTCACTTGAAAGTGCATTTGAATATTAATTAAAGAAACACCTTTACAAAAGCTTTCATTTGATATTTGAAAACAAAATAATTTCTAATATTTTGTGTAACTGGTTTCTCGAATTCGAAGTGCTTTTCAAAAAGAGATAAAGTAAAAACCCTTGTGATTATCACGATTAAAGAACCATTAACTGGTCTCAAGAGAATACTCAAGAGAATTCGTCGAATTTTTTTCCTGGATGAAGAGGGAAAAAGAGAATACGGAACTTGAGAGAAAATTCAGCACTTACTTGCTAGGAAGACGAAGATGATTGAAATTACGAAAACGGAATTCTTTTGATCCATTTCTTGGTAGAAATATTAAGGAAATGAACACTTGTTTCTTGTAATTTGATATCTGTCAAGAAAGTGGTCTATCGACACGACGTTCGAAAACTCTTGCTGCTGGCGTCGCTTTGCGCCCCTGTGATAAGAAGCTTAGTCAATGTGCGTTTAGCCTGAGAAGCGGTCTGCTATATATCACCAAACAATAGGCGCGATGGGCCGCCAAGCCAATGACGATCGTCTTGCGTAGGGATGTCTGGTCCAGTGGTTCGGAAGTTTACAAAATTTTGTTTCCATGGCACGAATCAAATAGCCCCAGGCATTATTCTAATCAGGGGTAGTCAACGCTTGCTTTTGTGCAAAACTTATCCCTCTCACGAGAAAATATTGTTTGACCTGGCAACGAGTGTTTACACACTTATCTAAAAGCAGCAGTAATAAAAGTGTGATTAGGGCGTGCGGCTACTACTTTGGTTACCATGGTTACGTTCCTCCATAACCTCACGAAATGCACTGTGGCAAAAAATCAATCGAGAAGCGCGCTACATTACTGGGTATGTAGGATATTGTAGGGAGGATGGTCACAACCTTTCAACACGGTCCCTACGATCCAGCAGCACTGAAATCAGTTGCATTAAAAAGAATGTCATTCGAAATTTGTGGGCCATCTAATAGAATACATTTCTGCTCTTTTACTGAGAGGTTAATTGGACTTTCAGAACTAGATAAATCATCTTTTGTTGATTGGTTATTAGGGGTTCAAAACTGTTTTCGGTCGTTCTTTTGATTCGCTTAAACAAAAGTCGCTTTTTTGCTGTTTTATTTTTTGTTGTTGTTTTGTTGCTTGTTGTTTTTAACGGAAAATTCAAACATGAAGAATGCTTGATTCCAAGTCAATCGGGCTTGAGACAGAATCGGTTGGAATCGATTCCCTTAAAAGATAGAAAACTAGAAACGATGAAATATAATCATATAGTACATCGTATTTATGATCATTTACACATTTAACGTGCTGTTCGATTAATTGTTATTCGATCTTATAAAAGATAAAAACACCAAAGAATGTAGAGTTTGCGAGAGGGACATTATTATCTTCTTATATTTTCTTCTCCTTCTCAAAACCCTTATTTCCTATTTTCAAACAGCCAATCGATATGAGCGATAATTTCACAAGTGTACTTAGAATTATGCTAATAATACCGCTGTATAATGTTGTTATTGCGTGATAACAACATCTTTATTATAATTTCAATGTTTTAAAAATTAGGATGACGTTAAACAAAGCAACAAAAGAGCAGCTGATGTAAAACAAAATCTTAACCGGAATAAATTTTATAAATTCAATGCAAAACAGAAATCTTTTCCGTTGAATAGTGAGACAGACCAGCTAAATGTCTTCTATAATAAAAAGACATTAAGATTGAAATCATTTAGTACGCTGAATAAATTGTTCCTTCTTTGAACTGGAACGATGCTCGAGATCCAGCGTATGGATCCTCGAGAATGGACTGGAACAGCCTTCTCTATACAAGCATTTCGTGATGTTCGCGGTATATCAAACAGAAGGTGGTTAAAAATTATCATCTCTGTAGACTTCCCTTCCTACGTAAAACCTAACTCTTATCCTACTAAAAAAAAGCAGTGCATGTTTGTTCAACCTCAAGCTTCTGTTCTGGCATTTAACTACTCGTTTTTCCCAAGAACTATCAAAACATGGAACCTACTACCATCTCAAGTTGTTACGCAGCCAAACTTGCAGCCGCCTTGCCCGCTATTACC
This sequence comes from Nematostella vectensis, assembly GCF_932526225.1. NCBI lineage: Eukaryota > Metazoa > Cnidaria > Anthozoa > Actiniaria > Edwardsiidae > Nematostella > Nematostella vectensis. The sequence continues at coordinate 13,141,049 of NC_064046.1, read as the reverse complement.
AACATGCGGGCCCCTGGCCATACACGCAGGTGTTAGACCTTCCTGTGTAGCTGCTTTAGACATTAGCGAAAGCTAAATAAGGCGAAAATCTATTTAAGCTTTTAAGGTCTCGGTAAAGGTAAACGACGTGTCCGCGGGAAGAAAATATTGTCGCGCCGCAATTTTCACTACATGTACAAATTGTATATCAAATAAAAGATAAAAGATTGAATTATCTCCTGCAAGTTTTATTTTGCAATAGCTAATTCCGTGTTTAGGTTTTGAGGCCTCAAACCCAAAAGTACAGAGTTTACTCTAGAGCGTAATGCACCTTCGCGTTATTGCGCATGCACTTACACGTAATTGCATCTCAATGACAGATAAATGGTCTACCGAATTGTTAGAGGACTTTTTGTTATTTGACACTGTCAACAAAATATCACGAATCAAAGTTGGAACTCTCATTTATGGCGAAATTTGGACACGAAAAGAGCTATAAACGATCTTCAGTCGAAAATCGAAAATTCCTCATACACTTTATGACATGACATAATTATCTATCAGATCCCGAAAATTTGAAGGCGATATCTTAAAACCCGTCGCGAGGTTACGCCCGACAAGCTCGAGCTCGCCTCAATTTAATACGCTAGAAAAGTCAAAGATTTGGCGTGAATTCACGGTCAACAGGTCACGGGATACAGCAAAAGCCCATTTTAGCCGTCTTAGAATGCGATTTATGGGAACATTTTTTTTTTTTTGCAAAAAATAAAGTTTAAAAACTATTGATACAGGCTTTTCAAAAAACACAAAACAAACAGTGGTGTCAAATTTACCTTTAACAAGACCTTAAGCTCACTTCCTATGTTCCTATGTTCACTGTAGGTTTATCAAGATGATGGAATCTCGAAGGCTGCATAAACTTCTGGAGTTCAAATTGGAAGAAACAACAAAGTTCGAAGAGACAACAAAGTTGGAAGAGACAACAATTGCGGCCAAATGCAGCCAAAGCTCGATACACTCCTTTTTTTATATAAGAACGTCTAATTTTCAGTTGAGGCTGGGCCGTTCTTTTTTTTGGACATTTTAAGGCTGAATATGCTTTTAACGATGTTCTTAAATTTAAGTGTATACACCTATTTCAAAAAAGGTTGCACTGCGGATATTTGTGTCGTAACCCGCGGTGTATCGTGGGATCTAGTTTCAGACAGGCGGGAAATTTAACCCTATTCAGACTGGAGGAGGAAGGGGGGGGGCTCTGAGCCCCCCTCCGGGAAGATTGCTATAACTTCTGAACCATAGAAGCTAAGAGGCTTTGGTGACTTTTCCTAAAATTTATCTGCGGCCACAGTGCCCACCACAGTTCCTCCCCCCCCCCCCCCCCCCCCCAAAAAAAAAAAAAAAAAAAAAACCTAATAACCCGCTACCTAAGATCTTGGGACTACGAAGCAGGCATTCTTAGCACTGTTTGGAACACAGTTAATTTATCCCATGGTCCCCTCGGGTTACGACAAACACATCCGCGATAACCAATAAAAATATAATAGGTGTATAAGAATGTAATACCCAATGAATTAGGAAGAGAATTACACTAATGATCAATAGCAATAATATGGTTGCTAGTATGAACACAATTTGATTCTGCATTTAAGAACGCATCAGGAGTAAAAAAGAATTTTTTTCTGCTATCTGAGCCTCGGTATGTTCTTAGCATGTCTTAAAATTCTGTAAAATTTCAGGGTGGACGGTCTTATAAAAAGACGTTCTTATAAAAAAAAGAGTGTTCCAAAACCCCAAAACGACAACCACGGTACGCCTTGACATTTAAAAAAAAAGCATTATCAGGAGACATTTTTATACATCTAAAACTATACAAATGCCAAAGCATTTTATAAGCTTTCAATTAAAATTCAACAGCTTTATGAACGTGAGTATTGGGGTAAGCAGTGGTCATCTTGATTTAATCATAGTATGATGAGGTGGAGGAGGAGGGAAAGAGTTAGGGAAAGAAGGAGCCACAATTGAATCAAGATGGTGACTCGGCATATTGTTAATTTCTTCGTTAAAAAACAGAATAACGACCTATGAGAGACCCTGTCAAAAGATTTCCAATATATTACCTCGTACAGTAGTCAGGACAGCTTTGGCTCCAGTAGAAACTCTGTTAAAAGACTGTTGCATAGTTGTAGCGGTAGGTGTGGTAGTTGTAGCGTTAGGTGTGGTGGTTGTAGTGTTAGGTGTGGTAGTTGTAGCGTTAGGTGTGGTGGTTGTAGTGTTAGGTGTGGTAGTTGTAGCGTTAGGTGTGGTAGTTATAGTGTTAGGTGTGGTAGTTGTAGCGTTAGGTGTGGTAGTTGTAGTGTTAGGTGTGGTAGTTGTAGCGTTAGGTGTGGTAGTTGTAGTGTTAGGTGTGTTAGTTGTAGCGTTAGGTGTGGTAGTTGTAGCGGTAGGTGTGGTAGTTGTAGCGGTAGGTGTGGTAGTTGTAGTGTTAGGTGTGTTAGTTGTAGTGTTAGGTGTGGTAGTTGTAGTGTTAGGTGTTGTAGTTGTAGTGTTAGGTGTGGTAGTTGTAGCGTTAGGTGTTGTAGTTGTAGTGTTAGGTGTGGTAGTTGTAGTGGTAGGTGTGGTAGTTGTAGTGTTAGGTGTGGTCTTTGTAATGTTAGGTGTGGTAGTTGTAGCGTTAGGTGTGGTAGTTGTAGCGTTAGGTGTGGTAGTTGTAGTGTTAGGTGTGGTAGTTGTAGCGTTAGGTGTGGTAGTTGTAGTGTTAGGTGTGGTAGTTGTAGCGTTAGGTGTGGTAGTTGTAGCGTTAGGTGTGGTAGTTGTAGCGTTAGGTGTGGTAGTTGTAGCGTTAGGTGTGGTAGTTGTAGCGTTAGGTGTGGTAGTTGTAGTGTTAGGTGTGGTAGTTGTAGCGGTAGGTGTGGTAGTTGTAGCGTTAGGTGTGGTGGTTGTAGTGTTAGGTGTGGTAGTTGTAGCGTTAGGTGTGGTGGTTGTAGTGTTAGGTGTGGTAGTTGTAGCGTTAGGTGTGGTAGTTATAGTGTTAGGTGTGGTAGTTGTAGCGTTAGGTGTGGTAGTTGTAGCGGTAGATGTGGTAGTTGTAGCGTTAGGTGTGGTGGTTGTAGTGTTAGGTGTGGTAGTTGTAGCGTTAGGTGTGGTGGTTGTAGTGTTAGGTGTGGTAGTTGTAGCGTTAGGTGTGGTAGTTATAGTGTTAGGTGTGGTAGTTGTAGCGTTAGGTGTGGTAGTTGTAGCGGTAGATGTGGTAGTTGTAGTGTTAGGTGTGTTAGTTGTAGTGTTAGGTGTGGTAGTTGTAGTGTTAGGTTTGGTAGTTGTAGCGTTAGGTGTGGTAGTTGTAGTGTTAGGTGTGGTAGTTGTAGTGTTAGGTGTGGTAGTTGTAGCGTTAGGTGTTGTAGTTGTAGTGTTAGGTGTGGTAGTTGTAGTGTTAGGTGTGGTAGTTGTAGTGTTAGGTGTGGTAGTTGTAGCGTTAGGTGTGGTAGTTGTAGTGTTAGGTGTGTTAGTTGTAGTGTTAGGTGTGGTAGTTGTAGCGGTAGGTGTGGTAGTTGTAGCGGTAGGTGTGGTAGTTGTAGTGTTAGGTGTGGTAGTTGTAGTGTTAGGTGTGGTAGTTGTAGCGGTAGGTGTGGTAGTTGTAGCGGTAGGTGTGGTAGTTGTAGTGTTAGGTGTGGTAGTTGTAGTGCTAGGTGTGGTAGTTGTAGCGTTAGGTGAGGTAGTTGTAGTGTTAGGTGTGGTAGTTGTAGTGTTAGGTGTGGTAGTTGTAGCGTAAGGTGTGGTAGTTGTAGTAGTTGTAGTAGTGGTAGTTGTAGCGGTAGGTGTTGTAGTTGTAGCGTTAGGTGCGGTTACTGTAGCGGTATATGTGGTAATTGTAGCGGTAGCTGCTATCAACTCCCTCTTCAGAAGGACCGTCAGGACCACTAAAACCAAATCACTGTATTATACATTCTAATCAAAGTATCCGTAAACAAGAATTTAATAAAAAGCACAAAATATATTCAAACCCTTTCCAACCTTAAAGAATGTCGAGCACCCAGTCATTTGTTATTGCTTTTCATTATAAATACAGCGTTTTATTTGCAAAGAAAATTCAAAATAACATTCTACGAATAAAGTCTGATATGTTATTGACGATACTCGCTTGAATAAGCCGATGGAAATGGATACTTTAAGTGACTCTTAAAAATTCTTGTGACGAGTATCTTTTTCTAATGACAAACGTGTGAAACGTGAATTTTCAATACTCTTTAAGGTCATTTTTCTTCCATTCGCATTAGAATACAAAAAAGAATGTATGAAAATAGTACCTCGGTCTACATTACATCGGATGCATTTTATTCCAAAAATTCACGTCTTACAATCAAATTTCAACCGTGACGATGTAGCATTAATATGATGAAATATCGAAAAATATCTAAAAAGCTTGTTACAATAGCAGTCAAAATAGCACGCGATGTAAATAGAGGAAATTCTGAGAATTCTCGTATCTTGTTTTTCCTTATTTCGTTAAAAAAGGTAAAAAACTAAACATGTCTATGTTTCGGGCTGTACTCAAATCTTAAAATTCTTGAAATATCAATACACATAATAGTATCAAGCAAGTATGTTTTTTTCTTCATAGAAAAAAAGCGAGTAAAGGTAACATTAGACAAGAAGCAAACACTTCCGTCGAAAACACCTAACGAGTTGATCGTTTCTGTTTTTTTATTTTTCTATTTTTGTGTCAAATCTCTAGGAATGTAATAGAATATTTTTGGAATTATATACTGTAATTGATATCTAATGTACAGTACAACCGTCAAGCTTTCAGTTATAAAATTGCTAACTACAAATGACAAAGCACTTCTCTTGTTTTTACCTGTGAGGAATATGTCTGCGTAAGGAATCATCACCAAGTAGTCACTCTCGCAAATAAATATCAATGCACGGATTAAAACAGTTCACTTATAAAGAAAAAGGCCCTCTTGTATCCAATATGTATATTTTCGCTCTTACTTGATGTTATTCTCGTAACGATATTGTTTCCGAATGTTAGTGCGGTAGCTTAGTAGTGACTTTTCATTGAGGTATCAGGTTTCAAACTCAATAATTTATGCAAAAAAATTTTCAGACTTTCACCGGTTTTCTTCAGGTAGATTATCGATCTTGTTTATTGTTGCTTTGCCTTTCTCGGTTTTCTTCAGGCAAACTGTCAAAATCTATCTTTTTCTTCTTTTTTTTGCAATTCTTAATTGGCTGTGTTTCTATTATTTAGATGTGTCATAGCTTTGGCGCATGTTTAAATGCCATCTTCTCTAACATACTAAAATATCACTATTCTTCGATCAGCAATAAAATAAACAATAACTCTTGGCTTGACTTCGACCATGACATTCATATACCGCTTGACAACGATTCATTAAATGATGGCTTTTGCAATTATCTCATGAAATTATAGCTAATTTAAATGATTGAATGCAGAATGGTTAGTTTTTAATATGCACAAACTCTCCAGACGATTTCCTGATAACTGATAAATTGTCTTCTGTCATTCAAAATCCTTGAAGCCTTATCATTGGCCAGTTCTGAAATGGTTTCCAATTACACCACGTCTCCGTAAGGCACTGACCAAATGAAAAGTGTTGTGTTGGGCTTCCTGGTGCTTTAAGGGAATAGTATGCTTAGACGTAAACTAAATTAATTAAATAAATGCCTCCTTTTTGAGTCCCAAATATATTTATCTCATATTAATTTACCTTATAAAAATGTGAAAAGGCGCTTTCTATTCCACCTTTTCCTATATCCGTGTTGGGAGCCCTGTGTATGATTTTTTTGGCGGGAATTGACAACCAAATTCAAACCATGCCATATCGCTGGTTTTTGTGAATAAAAGAGTGGATCGTTAATCCTCGCTTCGTTACCTTTTTGGGCTTAGTGTATTATTTGGTGATCCATTTCATACTTTTTAATGAAAATCGATGACATAAAAGGTATGTGGGTCTGAAAACACAAAATGAACGCCAACTATTTGCATTTGGGGGGGGGGGGGGAGGGGGTGAATAGGGGTATGCAAATCCGCAGATATTTCTTACATCCGCATGGTTTGACAGATAAACAATAGAATCTATTGAAATTCATTTAAAATCCGAAATTCGACCGTCAAAGCAGTCAAAATCCGCGCCCAAATTGTCAACAATCAGTGATCCGCCTCACTTCCAAAATCCGCCAATCCGCTGAAATAATCATCGAAATTCGTCATCCGTGAGCATTTCGGGGCCGAATCCGCGAAGCTATTCACCCCCTCGCCCTGCAATGGACAAACCTTTTGATTTTACAGTGGCGGATCTAGGATTTAGAAATGGGGGGTGGCTTTTTTGACAGGCTGTCTCGATTTTTTTTTTCAGATTTTAAGAAATATATATTTCATGTTACAAAAATCTTCTACAAAATTTCGATAATACATTTATTTTCCCTGTTTGTAAAAATCACGTTACTTATTGAAGTTTTGAATTAGTAAAGAACCAAAAGCATAACAGCTCCTCTTACTACGGACTTTACAGGAGGAACACTTAGAAAAGGGGATAACGCCATCCGCCATGGTTGCGCTGCAATAAAACGCCTACAGACCTCCATTCTGTCGATCGACACTACGTATCCTATCGTGCAACCCAGCAAATTTTGCAAAAATCTTCCAGTTTGCGCTTTCTATTTTCGGGTGCAAGTGCATCAATCACAACACAATCTTCAAGCAATTCTGCCTGCGAGTTGTAAAAAAAAACTTGAGAAGCTCATGGTAAGAACTTAACATATTGCGTGCTATATTGCAGGCGTCACAAACGACTATATTCAGTGAATATGCCCGCGGTAGTTGGTTAAAATCTCATATTTTACCAAGGATTCTTGTATCCCTGATGCTAAAGCGCATGTTGATAAGTTCCTCGCAGCTTCAGTTTGCTTATCCACTCTACTATGTGCATGAATTTTCCGGTTGCGCTCCGTGTAGCGTGGTAGGGGGGAGGGCTCTCTATTAAAGTAGACGATAGGGTGATCGCCCTATTTTTTAGGGCATTCAATTCAACCAACTGCTATAACATTCTTACGCTTTTGCTATACATTAGGGGGTTACACCGGTTTCACAGATATTAAAGCTTAGGATTAGAAATTGCTTTGACCACACCCAATGTGCTATCTTTTAGGGTTAAAAAATGTTGTTGAAATGTACTTTTCTGTACCGCCAGTCAGGACATTCTGATTCAAAATGCATGCCTTGTTTCGCCTAGTGCAGTGGCCTGGCTTTCTGTCACGACTATGTCTGGTTTTTGTTCAGAATGATCGCGATACATCCAATCCGGCTATAACAATTTGCAACGATTTATCTTTTTATGTTTAAACGTTTTTTTTTTTCGCTTAAAAGGGGTTCGACATGTCACTCCCGTCACCACCCCTGGATCCGTCATTTTTTATAAAAAAAAAATCGAAGAGTACTTACTTCTTATATCGAGATTGATCGGATAAAGTACGAAGTGTTGTGCATCATAAGCGTTTATGCACCGTGCTATAATTGATTCGACAATTGAAGTTGACAAAAGTCTTGCAATTGTAGATAAAAGCTCGTTTCTTCCGTTTTCTTGTTTGGGAAAGAATCTACTTTCTTTTCGAGGTAGGAATAATGCCTTTCTAAATAATGATAAGAATTAATCTTAAAAAATTAATCTTAATCTATGCAATAAAACTACGGCTATTCGAATTCTTTTTCAGATTTGATTTTCCGCGCGCTCGAAGGTTTGTTTACACATCTTCCGAAATTGTCTAGAATAAGATTTCTCCTCACGATGATATTTTTGGAGATAGACTTATTACTGTATACTTTCAGGGTCTTCTTGAGAGACACGGAGGTCTGAAGGTCATTAGTCCTTTTTGCTGCGGGAAATAAATTAATGTTTTTGTGCTTCTGTGAAATCTTAAAAATGGCGTCTTTGCGAGTGTGATCCTCTTACCTGTATGATTGTATGGTTTCGGAGTTTTCTAGCTCAGCCGTTTTTCCGTGAAAGACGGAGCACAGGCCATCCCTTAGCGTATTATATATAGTATAGATTGCAGTAATCAGTGCTACACGCAACGTGTGTGACAAATACAGGCAGAGAAATTCGGGTACGAAAAGTTGAAGAGCTAGCAGAAAAAAATCAATAAACTAAGCTAGCAGAAAAGGGGCGTGATGACGACATTTTTTTTTTTAAAGAATGCACAATGGCCACTCACGTGCGTATATTTATATCAACCAATGGCAGTCGTTTTTCTAAATGGTCAAAAAGAGCCTGGTGAGCGCGCGGGAAACCTGTGGTATTATAAAAGCGTTAGGTCCTGGGCCTATTGTTTTAAATGGCGGCCTGCAAGTAAGTTAACACAAATTCCTTCAAGTTTACTTGGAAATTCTCGACGTAAGCATTTCTAGGACTAAAGAAAAAGGAAAATAATGATTAAAACGGATTTCCAAATATGGTATGTAATGTCCTAATAAAGAATTGACAAACCAAAATAGAAACAATAGTTTTCAAAACACGATCGATCGATATTGGTCGTTTTTTTTATTAAACTATGCGCTGAAATTTGAATTTTGAGATGCCATAACTTGTGAAAAGTGACGGACCCTGAGGGGTCAGGGATGATCTGTCTGGTGCAGCACCTTCGCAAATACCACCACAGGTATCCCAACAGCGTTCGCTGCATCAATTGTGCGCGACATGCCAGGCGGATGATCTTAAAAATCTATGAATAGTTTTAGCTTGTTCTACCGCAGATAGCATAAAATAATTCCTCTGAAGTCCATTTCAGAGAGGCTTATCTGGACTTTGGAAAATGGCCCATACAAATATTCTAAATAACGTTGAATTCGGATATCATTTTATCGTAGCCCGCCGTGCTTTATGGGTAGTGTGTAAATGGGTGAAAACTGAAAGCAAGTGACATGGATTTTACAAACTTTGAAGTCTGGAATTGTTACGCTTATTTGCTTATGTGATAGCCATGAAGCACTGCGGGTAACGATAGATGGATTCTCCGAGCGCTGTACAGGACCCGAAATGATCCCGGGACCCGAAACGATCCCCAAGAGTCCCCAAAATGAACCCAAGGAATTACAGTTAATGGACAACTAAAGGAATGTGTAAGGATTGGCGTTCAGTTTTAAAAACATATGAAACATTTAGCTTTGTTTGTGTTATTAAAAGGAAATTTACATTAACTAAAACTATAGTATTAAGAATTTAATATACGACTGCGGGGGAATACAGTGGTTGAGTCGGAAATTGGGGTCAACTAACAATTCTTTGTGATAGTAATTTGGAGAACCCGGCGTGGATAAATCATTTTTACATAACAAGCCATAAAAGAAAGTCTTTACAGATAGGACATGCTGCTTTATATAGGAAGCGAAATGTTTTAAAGTTATTTTTTGGCATGTTTGTTTTCGGTGAATGAAAGACCTATCATATCATGAGATCATGCCGGGGTGTACGCACGACTACATGAGGAAATTCAAAACTCACATAATATTGCTTTCAACAAAAGCCACATCCTCTTTTAATATTTTGCATCGGTAGTAGAAGGGTTTTTCGAGTGTATTACTCAGTGTGCTTTTGTCATTCCATCTTCTCGGCCAAACCGGCTGCCTATGTGTCGGTAAATAATATTCGCTCCTGTGAACAAGGATTTCGTGGTGAAATACATGTTTGGTTGTCGAATGAATATTAATTTTTAGGGGTTATGTTTACCGGAAATGAGATTTATAGTGTCAGAGTCATGTGTCTGATTCGCAAAATGTTTAGCCTGCTTGCAGGCGGTACTCGGTTATCATCGCGGAAAATCGGTTATCATCGCGGAAAACCCTCTCCGTTTGATGATCGGGCGCCATATTGTATTCTAAGCCGCACGGTTCCGATGATCGAACGGAGAGGGTTTTCCGCGATGATAACACCGAGTACCGCCTGCAAGCAGGCTACAAAATGTTTAGAGTGTGATGGAAGGTCAAAAGTTTGGTTGATCTGAGCAAAGCTGTGCTATGTTTATATATGCTGTATTTCTTTCAGTAGCAATAAAAGTTGTAGATTTGTTTTAGACTCTGTTTATGGGTTTAACGCCGGGCAATGTAATAAATAGAAGTATATTTTTAAGTCACGTTGTTTTGAAATAGAGTCGCTGTAAACCCTTATTTATGCTTTAAGAATTGCGAGTATTTCTTCTGCTTTCCCTTTGTCCATTACCGCAATTCCTTGGGGTTGATTTCGGGGACTCCTCGGTGTCGTTTCGGGTCCGAGGATCAGTTGGGGTACTTTTGGGGATCATTTCGGGTCCTGGGATCTTTTTTGAAATAGGCGTATACAGGGAATGTCCACTTGTTAGAGGTAACTTGCGATTTATGACACACTAATTGTCAGTTCACAAACAGTATGGAATTTGTTCGATCCTGATTTATCACACGATGTTGAAACTGCAGTCAAAAACATTGTCAGTTTTTTTGGGAGAAAAACAGAGTCAGTCCGACCATACAATCTTATGGATCTTTTAGATTAGCACTTGGGCTGAAGATTTTTTGCCGACACATCGCTTTACGACGCTTTATTGCGATTTGTGATTAAACTTCATAATCCCAAGCACAATTAAAATAAATCCCTTTTTACGTGGCCACAATTTTCCTTGGATCACAGCTTTTAAATTCTAATGAATCTGTGTGGCATTTTGGTTTACTTCCCAAACATTAAAGGAATCATAGGACATTGAACGAAGTCAACGGCAGAAAAACTAAACCTCTATTCACACGTGGCTGATAAGGAAACTCCTTAAAAACATCTCACAGTTTAGAGACCTTTGATATCGATCGAAATCTAAAACCACGGCATAATGGAAAGTATTAAAATCATTAAACTTTCTCGGTGTCAATCGCAGAAGTTTGATTATGGCCACCCAAGTGAGTCCCACTTGGCTGTTGGTCTTTGGAGCATGTCTTTCTTGCTCATTTGTATGTGGCAAAAACCAAGAAAAGCACTCTTTCTCAGCTTATTTTAAAGTCCATGAAAATACAAGGAAACTTGGAGAAATTCTGGAAACTAAGCCCGAAGAAACTTCTATTATTTGCGCTCTACTTTGTCTGAAAAATCCGAAATGTAATTCGATGAATTTCTATGATTTTGGCGAATGCGAATTGCTTCGGGAACAAATGGAAAGTGGAAATGAACTTGAAGAGAGGCATGGCGTTAATTATGGAGAAATTAGCGTAAGTACAGATGGTGAGAATGTTTTTCTTGTCTATACAATAACTCTGTTCTGGCGAGTTCAGAAAAAAAGAAATCATTTTTATGACAAGGGCCTGAAATACGCAGCTTAGAGAGTAAGTTGTACACTCTTTTTTATATAGGGACGTCTAATTTTCAGCTGAGACTTGGCCGTTCTTATTCATTTTAAAGCTGAATATGTTCTTAACGATGTTCTTAAATGTTAGTGTATATGAATATTAAAATACCCAATGAATTATTAGGAAGAGAATTACACTAATGATCAATTGCTATAATAAGGTTGTTACTATGCAGGGGCGTATCTAGGCCATTTTTCATTTTCATTTTTCCAGCTACTTAAATTTTGAAATCTGGGGTGGTGGTAGGGAAGAGACTATGTTGAACGAAAATACGGAACGATTGTCGGTTCAATTTTTGTTACGAGTGTGTTTTCTGATGCGAAGCACCCTACCCCGGCTGGTAGAATTTGGCATGGCATGTATTGTCTTTTTCTCCACGAACGGCCCATTGAGCGTCGCTATCACGAATATTTCCAAATTCAAAAGAAAGGTTCTCGCCGCTCAAACGGCAAAACGGGGACGGATAGACGATTAAAAGGTATGGTTGGAAAAAAATATGTGTGCTTTGATTCTGCGAGCTTTATTTTGCCATGCGAGGTCTGGATTTTGAAAGGATCGGTGGATTTTTTGAGCACTTTGGAATTTGGCGGTTGTCGGAGTTTGCAACCTTGTCTATTTTTATGGATTTTATTTATTTATAAGGCTTCTACCACTATTACACATATGAAATAGCGGTAAGGTTGACACAACAGAGCACGGCTCCAACTCAAGTGTAACCTCGGTTAGTAAGCACTGTCACAGAAGGCGACTAGAAAAATTCGCAGCGGCTAAAACAGCTTAAAATGCCAAATAATGGCGGGTTTGAGTAGCAGAAACGTCAAGTTCCCGTTTTATTTTCAAATCAGCATATTTATTTCAACGAGATTTGTTCGCTCATACAAACTCTGTACGCTCATAAAAACTCTGTAATTAACCTATACTCGCCGTGAGCACGGGCTACCTGTGTTGGTAGCAGTCAACGTGTCTTGCAGGGTTGACGGTTTCTGTGCAGCCTGCCACCACTTAGACTTCCACCTAACAATCTCAGCGTCGAGGCCTTTCTCTGTCAGATCGGTGGCGTACTTAAAATTTCGAACTTAAAATTATGGCATATCAAAATTTGGGTGTCCTTCATACCCACTCGGCCGAACTCTTGGGAGCCTGGGTCTAAGGGCTTTTAAAGATCAGTGAGAAAAAAGATTTGACCAAGATTTGGCCGCAAGTCTCAAAATGACAGGAATCAGCATATTTTCACCATGTTTTCTAAAGATCAGGGAGCGGGAAAACTGCAGCTCCTCTAAATATGGGCATCAATGCCCATATAAGGCAATACATACGAAGGAAACTATATGTGGGGAATATGTGTGATATGGCTATTGTGCCATTCATTCTATAAATAGTTCTGCCGAACGTCATCTCTTCGTAAATCATCTTTAGTTAGGCTTTGTATGTCCGGATTATACTTGTTATCGGTACTAGAATATTTCTCTACATCATTGGATTGTTCAGGCAAAAGCTCCATTGGCGACGAAACGCTCGCATTCAAACACAAAATGTACAACAAACATGCCGCCTGCAAACCAGAAAGATCGCGATCGTGAAGCCGAATTTTCAAAACAACGATTTCTTTTGGGCTTTTGGGAATGTTTGTTCGACCAGTACCAGTCATATTATTCTGAGCCAAATTAGATCATTCCCCTGTTTCGCCAGGCAAGTGCACAAGGCTCATCATGATTTTAAAAAAAAAATTTGTCCAGAAAGTTAGTCAAGTCCGGGCTTAACTGGCTTAAAGGCAGACACGCCCCTGCTATGAGCGCAATTCGATTCTGCATTCTAGAGTGTAGTTTCCTTCGCAGCCCCCAGCGGTCGGAGTCACACAACGCTCCCCGCCCGTAGGGGCTGCTCAGATTCAAACTACATTCCTTTCCCATTGTCTGTACATCAAGATGGTGTCAAACGGCTAATCCATAAAATACCATTGAACTGTCATTTTGTTTTAGCGGGTAATCATGATCAGCTGAGAAACCTTCAGCTGAGAATTCGAAAAATTCAAAACAGATGAGCGCCAGAGTTCCCAAATAATGGATAGCAATAAATATTACTCCAAAGAATATCCAAAACATCGATAACCATTGTTTTATTTGTTGTAAAGAGATAATCAAAGGCTCCTTGGAGCCAACTCATTCATACATGTGCATATAATATGTACCACATCAGAAACTTCTGGCAGGATACAACTACAGTGCCGTAGTAGGTAGTACTCTTAGAAATATTGGGGGCACCAATATTGTGTTACACAACTCTTTATCAAACGTTTATTTTTTTATCAAACTTTTTGTTTTTATAATAAGTTTCTATTCTTTTACTTTCTTGTCGGCTTTCACCATCCCGTCATGAAGAGTGCTCCAAAAGTTTTATAAATTATTATTATAATTAAATTATCTTACGAAAGATGCTGTTGAAAAACAGTAAACAGGGGACTTATTCGGGGGGGGGGGGGGGGGGGGTGCCCCTCCCCATGTTACGCGCGGTCGGTCGCGTATAAATCAATTAAACCATTTAAATTAGAAGTCCTCTATTCTTTGTACATATTATCTGGTTTGATTTGAATGTTTGGCATAGTATGGACCATCAAAATGTAATACAGTCTCCCTATCGATCTTGTGTTTGTTTTTTTGCCAAAAATGTTTCGTTGCGCGGTCGTTTCTATTTTTTCTTTAATATTTTCTATGGCGTTTATCAAAATATATATATAGATATACTATCCCTTCTTTTATTTATTTTTAAAACTTTCTCTTTAGTTAACTATGAACAATTTTACCGTTCCTCGACCGCTATCTTGAGCATTTGTTCAACGAAAAAATGTGTCCAAAAGAGGGATCTGGTAGAAAGCTCAGGGTTTTGTCTACCTAAGCATTTAGTTTAGTTGGCAAACTACATCTATAGAGCAAATACTTTTCAGTTACAACATATTTTGAATTGTTAAGCGATGATGATTTTCCTTCTAGAAACACAGAAACCCATTTGAGTGTAAATGGGTACCTTTTTAGCCAATGAGAAACGTGTTTGTACAAAAGGCCGTGCGCGGCCATGCGTCGTTGATTGGGATCCAAATCTCTCTGTCGATCTTGTGTTTGTTTCTTTGATAAAATTTTTCGTTGCGCGGTCGTTTCGAATTTATCTGGAATGTTTTCTTTGGCATTTATCAAAAACGCATAAGATATATTATCTTCTCTTTTGTTTATTTTTAGAACATTATTTTTTAGTTTACGATGAACAATTTTAGCGTTCCGCGAGCGCTATCTTGAGCATTTTTTTCAACGAAAAAATGTTTATAAAAGTAGGATCTGGTACGAAGCTCAGGGTTTTCTCTTCCTAAGCTATTATCTGAGCTACAAACTACGTTTATAGAGCAAATGCTTACCATTATAACATTTTTGGGTATTTTTAAACGGTGATTATCTTCCTTCAAAAAACACGAAAATCCATTCGAGTGTCTCGAATGTTATTTTTAGCCAATCATAAATGTTTGCGATAGGCAGTCGAATATATGTTGTTCGTCAACTCGTAGTCGAGTATGACCATAGCAATACTGACAGTATAACAATGTCTAAGGGGCGGAGGGATGAATCCGCAGGTGGCTTATAAGGCCAATTCGTGCAAGAAAACCCCTTCCACAAGTCGGACACCAGTAAGAGGGGGTCATATTGGTAGGTTGGTCAGCTCTAGCCTTGCGTTTTTGGCGTTTGTTTTTGGCTGCGTTGGAGCGTTTATTTTCTGAGTGGATGGCACCTTTGTGAATCAGATTACGCCAAATCGGTCTGTCAGATGCTGCAGTTTCCCACGTTGAAACGTCGATATTGAAGTCTTTCAGATGTGATTTGATGCAGTCTTTATAGCGTTTGCGCTGGCCTCCAACTTTCCTGCTTCCACGGCTTAGTTCACCGTACAACAGCTGTTTGGGTATTCTGGAGTCTGACATACGGCAGACGTGTCCTGCCCATCGTGTCTGAGCTTTGCGCATGGTGGTAATGACGCTGGGGAGGTTTGCTCTCTCCAGAACCTCAGTGTTTGTGATTCTATCCTGCCAGCGGATATTTAGGATGTTTCTGAGACAGCGGAGATGGAACTGCTGGAGAAGTTTCTCATGTCTTCTGTAGATGGTCCAAGTTTCGCAGCCATAGAGAAGTGTTGTTAAGACGACTGCTCTGTACACTTTGATCTTGGTGCATTGTGAGATGCCTCTGCGTTCCCAGACTGACTTCCTCAATCTCCCAAAGGCACTGCTTGCCTTCGCGATGCGGTTGTTGATTTCTGCATCGATGTTGGCGTTGCGGGAGAGAGTGCTGCCGAGGTAGGTGAAGTTTTCTACATCTTGAAGTCGCTGCCCCTTAACTGTGATGTTTGGTTCCTGATATGGTTTTCCTGGGGCGGGCTGATACATCACTTCAGTCTTCTTGATACTGATGGTGAGGCCAAAGTTGTCACAGGCGGATGAGAAAGCGTCCATTTCCTGTTGCATGTCATGCTCATTGACGGCGTTGAGGGCACAGTCATCAGCAAAAAGCAGGTCACGAATCACAGTCTCTTTGACTCTAGTGACGGCCTTCAGACGTCGTAGGTTGAACAGCTTTCCATCACACCTATACCTGATGGGGATGCCTAGGGGTGTCTCCCTGAAGGCATCGGTCAGCATTGCAGAGAACATCAAACTAAACAGTGTAGGGGCAAGGACACAACCTTGCTTGACTCCATTTGACACTTGAAAAGGGGCAGAGGTATTTCCATCATCAAGAACACGGGCCATCATCCCATCGTGAAATTGTCTAACAATCTTTATGAACCTCTCGGGGCAGCCGAACTTCGCCATGATTTTCCACAGTCCCTCTCTGCTCACAGTGTCGAACGCTTTTGTTAAATCTACAAAAGTGGTATAGAGATCTTGATTTTGTTCCACACTTTTCTCCTGAATCTGACGTGCAGCAAAGATCATATCAACAGTTCCTCGACCTGCACGGAAACCGCATTGGCTCTCAGGGAGATGGCCTTGCTCAAGGTGTTTGAGGAGACGATTGAGAAGCAGTCGGGCAAAGATCTTTGCAGCGATGGAGAGAAGTGAAATCCCTCTATGAAATCCCTCTATAATATATAATCTCACGCTGGATGACTGGAAAGCAGTCATTTTGATTATCGCAACGATGTCAACCCGGACAACCGCTGAGAAAAAAAGAAAAGTCCCAGGTAAAGCCACAATGACACGAACCAGGGACGTCCCTGCACGAAACAAGATTAAACGCAAGATATTACGATGACAAGTCGAACGCCCGAATGACAAGATGAGACGATAATAAGTAACGATCAAAGATACCATGAAAGATTTAGGAAACGATTTTCTCCCTTTTCTTGTTTGTCAGTCCTGACACCCTGACACCTTCATTTCAGTAATTTTCTAAAATAAATGGTTGGGATTGGTTGATGAACACCGGCTTTTTGGAGGCGATCTTTCACAGGGAACCCTTAACACCACAGGAAACCCGTAAGAACGTCAAGGAAGTATACTATGATAGTTTTGCTATCAGAAACTTGTATCAAATTCCGAATATCACTTGGAGGTTCGATAATATTATTGAGGTATACAATGAACATGAACTCTATGCAACCTAAAACAGTTTGTAATCAATTTGCCTTAATAAAATAGGCATCACACATAATTATATTATATTTATATCACACATAATGCTGTATGAAATCAATTAGTTTTTTTTAGAGATGCTGACACTCCTGACAACGAGGGGTGAGTAAAATCTACCTAGTTTGTCTGTAGAGGTCCTCACACCCCTGACAACTAGGCTCAATAAAATCTACCTAGTTTGTCTGTAGAGGTCCTCACACCCCTGACAACTAGGCTCAATAAAATCTACCTAGTTTGTCTGTAGAGGTCCTCACACCCCTGACAACTAGGCTCAATAAAATCTACCTAGTTATTTGTCTGTAGAAGTCATGACACTCCTGACAACTATGCTCAATAAAATCTACCTAGTTCGTCTGTAGAAGTCCTCACACCCCTGACAACTAGGCTCAATAAAATCTACCTAGTTTGTCTGTAGAGGTCCTCACACCCCTGACACTCCTGACAACAGGGATAAGTAAAATCTACCTAGTTTGTCTGTAGAGGTCCTGACATCCCTGACACCATTCTGTAAAAGAATGCAATGAGGTGTTGTCAGTAGTGGCTGGTAGTTCGTGTAACATACAAAGTTGCTAAAAAGAAGATACTTCAGAGGCAACTGCCTCTTCATCAGTGTGTACTTGAAACTCATAGCATTGAAAATCTAGAATCATACAATGACACTCACAACTAATAAAAGTACCAAGTTATTCTCAGGAACGAGCTCGCCGAGGTCGGCATAACAATACGAGACCTCTCTACTTCTCTACAACCTCAGTGGTGTAGCCAGGATTTTCAACGGTTTGGGGCCCAAAAGGCCCTGTCAAGGCATTTTCTCCTTTCTAAGCTCCTTTCAAACTGAAATATTATTTAAACATCTTTTCATACCACCAATCTGAAAAGTTATCAGGGGGGACATTGACATGAATCGGCATTTGTAAATGCAGTACCATATCATCACTGCAAACCTACTATCCTAAGTTGAGTAAGTTAAGATATGGAATGAGAGATGTGACTGTTAGACAGTAAGCATGCAACTGATACCATACATAGAGTAAAGGGGGGGGGGGGGGGGGGGGAATAGATTCGCGGATCGGCGGATTCGGCCCCAAAATGCTCACGGATTATGGATTTAGATGATTATTTCAGAGGATTGGCGGATTTTGGAAATACGGCGGATCACGGATCTGTTGACAATTTGGGCACGGATTTCGGATTTTGACTGCTTTGACGGTTGAATTTCGGATTTTAAATGAATTTTAATCAATGCTATTGTTTATCTGTCAAACCAGGCGGATCTAAAAGTATTTGCGGATCCACGGATTTGCCCCGAAAATGTTGCGGATCGGGGGATTTACATACCCCTATTCACCCCCCCCCCCCCCCCCCCCCCAGTAAATGACAAAACTGCCACCAAGGAGGAGGGTGGGCTTAAAAATAAAAAACGTTCCTCAACAAGACTTCTGCCAACTGACCGAAAAGAAACTTTGAGTGCATTAAATACACCGAGAACATAGTTAAGCATCTTAAATCCCCCCATACATTCCTTTATAAACTATTGACAGCCTTGGGCTACGTGTGACAAAACGGGATTTTAATATTTACAGCGTAAATTACACATTTCAGAATTACTTACAACACCAAACACGACATTGGGATGATTTTCATACCTTTCAAAAACTAATTACTGGAAACTCTTGCGATTTTCGACTCGGCTCCTTTTCATTTGGAGACGAATTTTGCAGCTTTTCACGCCGTTGTTCTGTAGTTTCTTTCGCCTTTTCGTTAAAATCTCCGCAGAACCCTGAAAAACCTTCCCTTTTTTGGATAGATTGATTTGTACACTCGAAAACAGCGCAAATATATGACATTTTAACAGGTGCACAGCACGTACGAAATGTAGACAACCATCTTCGCGTGTCTGTTTTGACCATTACTTCAACTTTGGCATATCTAATGAGGCGGATGTGACCTCATTTGCAACCCAAGAATTGTCATGGTGTCAGGACCTGACACACGAAGCCACGGGAATTTCGTCCCCTAAATCGTGCACCATATGCTATTGTCAGACGGAGTAGACACAATCCCTTTTGATATTTGGCAACCACATTGTTCGATTGTAGAAAACGAGTGTGCGTACGAATTTACAAATTTGGTAGTACGAGTGTGGAATGGAAAGAAGAAAGTCTCACTGGGAAGACAAAGCAAAGTCAAGTCCTTAAATGATCCACGTATTATGGGTGTGGTGGAGGACCATGTGGTCGGACCTGCTGCTGATGATGAGATAGCTATTGTGGACATCGATAGCGTTTTATCTGTAAAGAAAGTGGACGTTTACTTTGTATGCATGAACTGCAAGAGAAAGCTTGAGCAAGTTGGACAATACCAAATAATGCACTGTCATAAATGTGGACATGTTATGAAGCTGAATAGATGTTCTGTTGTGGACGGGGGAATAACACTTAGCGCTTTTAAGGAAAGTTTGCAGACCATTTTAGCGGCAGAACAAATGGAAAAGAAGGAGACAGTTAAGTATAGCTTTTTTTATGTTGACAGGTTATAATGTCTGTTATAACAAAAGGTCACATATTGTAACCGAGTTTGTGGCTCAATCATAAATGATGAAATAGTTCCTGTAAATGGTTGAACGTTTTTACCTATCTCATTTGCGATTTGTTGCGTTTGGATGTTGTTGTTCACATTGAAAAATTGTGATGTTAATGCGTCAGTAAAAGTTTTGTAATTATCGAATGGATGGATTCCAGTAGGTGGGAATTGGCTGTAGTATAATGTACCTTAATCTAGTCAATAATAATGAGATACAATGAAAATAAAGATGTTGTGTTTGAATTGTGTTGTTTTAGTTGCAGAATGGTCACAGGACACCACCTAGGCATAGTGGGTGGACCCAGGACGCCTGGGTGACATGTGGTATGGTGAAGAAGGATACAAGGGAGAGGGATCTACTTGCAAATCTTGGTTACCAACTTTCTTTCCTCCATTCTCATAGAACACCCTATTAGTCAACATTATGCCAACCATTTCTAAATTTTATTTTCAAAAGAGTATAAATCAAATGATGTCAATTAATATCCTTTTTTTACTCTGTAGAGAAATACAATAACAATATATTTTGGTGCATGTTCACAAGATTTTTTTATTCTTGTCTCTTCAAAAGACTTTGCTTCTAGAAATAACTGTTTAACAACATAATTAGCTGTATGATCAATTTACAAAAGAAGCATGGAATGTTGAGAATTCCAGCGTAAAAAATCCATAAAGAATGTTTATGTACATCTTGATTCTATTGCTATCTCAATAAGAATCTTTGGAACTTGACATCCAAGGTGATTAGTTAGAATAAAACTCCAGGAGCCAGCTTTGAGACTCATGCTTGTTTATGTACGTCTTGATTCTATTGCTATCTCAACAATACCCTGCGCGCAGGGTTGACTGGGATACCTGAGATCTGCAACTTGTTTGTGTGACATGTATGACAAAGATTTTACTGCCTACTTTAGATATAATAAAAAAAATATAATCTTGTTTTTTATAATAAATGCCATATCACAACACTGATTGGGGCACGAAAGGTAAGAGCATCATCTCTTCAGGTGTGGGGTGGACTTGAGGTGTGCTCCATGAAAGTAGACAGGGCTGATTGTGCTTTCAAATACTATCCCCACATCAGAGTTAGGATCGAAATAAGATTAAGGAAAGCTGAGAATGTGTTTTAAAATTGTTATTTTGGTTCACTGCCCTCAATGTGCTATCACTTAGGTTAAATTTATTTTAACACCCAAAGTAAGTCCTATTGTATTAACAATATAATTTTATTGAAATGTATCATTTTATTTATGTAAGTTACAAGTAAACAACGACAATTATTTATTTTAAAGTCAAATGAGAGGGCTATAGAATATCCAGACTTGATTGACATTTATAGAGCATAAACATATTTTCAAGATCAGAACACTACAAAAATATTACAAATCTCTAGATTTTTTTGAAATGGTTCCATAAAAATAAAATGACATTTAATGAGGGATAAAGGTATTTCAGGGAAATAATAAAACAAGCTTATCTAAAGGAAGTACCAAAATAATTTGTATAGATTTAAGTACATATTTTACACTTACATGACTTACAACACCTATGCTGTACTTTATTGAAATCGACATAGTTAAAATGATGAGATTCAATTAGAGAGATCAAGATATTTTATAGTAAAAAAATAAAATTCATCTTAGGGTAGCCGGTCAAGTGTCCAATGTAAAGTAGATTCATCGACAAAGCGATTTGTAGGAGACGATTTCCATCAATTGTTTCAAACTACTTCCACTTCAAAATAGATTAAGCAATCAAGGTAAATACCTCGAGTCCATTCATGAGTGTCCAGAGCACATTTAATTACGTCTTGAAGTAAGCTGTATGAGTCTAAAGTCTCTTGAGCCGCGTGTCTCGCACTCGGGTCGCAATTGTAAATACGAGTAAATACAGCGAAATCAATCCAAGCTGAGATGATTTTCCAAAATAACTTTGTAGAAATTGAGGATATGGTTAAATATGCAGTTATTTAATCGCGAATCGGGCCTTCAACTGCACAAATAACATTGATCTGAGAGCTGGAATCTCAAATTCAAGATGGCGGCCATGACACAGTTTTAAATTATGCAAAAGTTTTTGGGAACTAAGCGTTGCGATGACGTAGGACAGTAGGCTAGATGCGAAGTATTGACTATGGCGCAAAGGCTCTTGGGGTATTGTGAAACATTGCAGATTTCCCGGGACCAAGAAAATAAAAACAGTTGCAATTTATAACTGGGCTACCACAGGTTTCCCAGAAATAAGAATCTTTGGAACTTTACATCCAAGGTGATTAGATAGAATAAAACTCCAGGAGCCAGCTTGGAGACTCATACTTGTCTCATGCTTGTCTATGTACGTCTTGATTCTATTGCTATCTCAATAAGAATTTTTGGAACTTTACATCCAAGGTGATTAGATAGAATAAAACTCCAGGAGCCAGACTCATACTTGTTGCTGTCCATGCATCAATCGAATCTTCTGATAACCCTGAAATTAAAAATAAAATGCAGATAAGGACAAAGAATTGCTCACTAGAATGTTAAACAGAACAAAAACATCCACATACACACTTCAATTACCCTATTTATACACATACAACATACCTAATTCATGTACCAGGCATGCTATTGTGGGGAGGCACCCCAAAATAGTTATATTTTTTATCACTGCAATATTATTGTTTTTTTATTACTATTTTTACAATTGTTTAATGAAAATCATTGTAATTATTTTTAAGACCATATTACAGTATTGAGATTATTCAGCAGCTTCAAGCGAAATATAGATGGGTTTGTGGTCACTATAGTAGTATTCAAGAACACCTGATGATCGTACAAGATGTGGCACATTGGTATAAAAATGATCTATTAGTGTATGACAGTCAGTAGTGTACTGCTTTATTAACTGTGTGTAGCCTTTCTCTCTTATCAAGCATTGTACAAGTTTTTCCTTTCCTGGTGTGTTTTTCAATAAATCAACATTGAAATCACCAAGGAGAATTGTGGGAACTTCAGGATTTGTCAATTTTATATTATAAAGATGATTAAGTGCATCAATGAAGTTTGCCATTTTTACCTTTGTCTCTGAGCAATAAATACCGATAATATGTAGATTAGGAATTGGTTGGTTAACTACTGCTATTGTGATTTCTACTTCCTTGAAGTTGAATCGATATGTAAGTTCTGTACAATGAAAGCCATTTCTCAGATACATTACAGATCCATAAGAACTTCTTGTCTGGGATTGATTGTAGTCATTTCTATGAATATCAAAGCCACTTATACTGTAAATGTCATCATTGTCTGAAGAGCAAAAATCGTGTTTCAACTAAAATGTTGATATCTACTAATTGGAAATTATAGTCACTTTTGACATCATCAATGTGCAGATGAACAGATCTAGCATTATGGAATATGATTTGTGTGGTATTTGATAAATCTACATTTTGTAGTGACACTAAAGGAACAAGCTGTGCTTCTGTTCTTAACCTATTCATTTCAATTACTACTTTCTCGCTTACTTTTATTTTGCATTCATTCAAGTTTAGTATATGTAGATTTGAATGGTTTCGGACTCGACTTAAGCCAACATAGTGCATGTGTCCTCTAGTTGAGGTTGGAGAATCAACAACAGCTGAATCTAAAGTGTCACCCTGACAACGATGAATAGTTTTAGCAGCTGCAGGTCTCAATGAAAATTGTCTGCGAAGGATTTGTACTTTTTTTTTGTTAATTCTAAATTGTCTGGTTATTTCTAGAATTGGGGTCCAGTTTTTTTCTAATATTACTCTTGTTGAACAAATGTGAATTTTCTTTTCGTTGTTGTTTATCAATATTAATATCTGGAAAAGATACCCATATTATACTTGGTCGGTTTGAGTTCTCAATACGGTAATCTATGGTTCTTTATGGTACATTCTGCACCATTGGTCAAACCATCAGTAACATCCACATTTGCTGTAAGATCGTATTTTGCATCAGTTGCAATGGAGGTTAGTGTATATAGACCCATTGTTTTAGTTAGGTCATCTGGAATTCTATCTTTTATTAGTTTTTTTCAAATCATCAGATATGTCACCAACTACAATGTCTATTGCCTTGACCTGAGCTTTATCACTATCAGATTGAGTATATATCATATTGTTGTGTGCATTTACAGATGCATTAGTTGTGTACAAATGTGTTGTATGTATTGGGTAATTGTTATCCTGTGGCCTTTGCTTTATAGCCTTCTCTTTAAACAGTCTATGTCTCAGAATGCTTGCCTTCTCGTACACAATTTAGCAGGTCTGCAAAATGTCTGTCATCTTTTTGTCTCATAATCTCTGTTAGTTCAAAGAGAGTGAAAAGATCATTCCACGAATTACTTGCTAGTGTGGCATAGCATGTGCTTGAAGTTTCAAATATTTTGTCAAATGCAGGTTTTAGTTGAAACAAATCCCCAATAGCTATTAAGCTTATTCCCCCAAATGGTACTTTGCTTCCCATTATCTGCTGCAAACGCAAATTAAGGAAATTAAACATACCACTTTTGCTCTAATTGTATTAAGTCTGTCATTATCAAGTGCACAGTATTCAAAGCCTTTATTGGCAGGTATCTTGAATGCAGCATGTAATGTATTCCCTTTGATATTAAAAAGCTGCTTTCCCTGTGGGAGCTGTTTTCAAAACTTTAATCTCGTCAGGATTCTCACCAACAATGCTGTTCAGATATCTTATCAGTGCCTCATACAATGCATTTGTAACTGTTGATTTACCAACACCTGCTCCGCCTGACAAGAATAATCTGAGTGGCTCATCACTAGTTTTGATTGCGTGCAGGGCATGATAAAAAAATTGCCTTTGTTTCTCATTTAATGAACGAACAAGTGCATGGTATTCAAAATCTGACACTCGTTTTACAACAAGCTCCTCCTGGTCATTACATCTAGGAAATATGCCAATGTCATCAAGCAAGTCATACTGGTTGTGTTGCTTATTTTTGCCTGGGTCAAAGCAGCCAAACAGTTCACTTGGATTTTCTTTTATTGCATGATCTTGTTCATTAACATGTTCTGAATTTGGAGCAGCATTGTCACCAATATTATCACCTTGCTCAACAATTATATCTGCCAGTGCTTTATCTAGCATTTCACTGTGATACTCATATGGCTCCCGATTACACAAAATGCTATCGCTCACTTGCTCAAATCTCTCTTCGAAACTTTGTGAATCTCCTTGCAAATCTATGTCCTCCTTTCTCCAAGGGGTGAAAAGCATAAGTTGCTCTCTGAAAAAGTCTTCTGGGTCTTTGTTTCTATTGAATCTAACAGAGCGAATGATTTTAGGTCTCTTACGCTTGATAAGGTTTATGCCTCCTCTCATGTGGTACTGATTTGTATCACTTTCTTGTTCATTTACATCTTCAGTAATTGGGACGTCATCATCAGTGTTGTCTTCCAAATTAGTTTCTGGCATAAAGTCATCTGGGCCTGTAGCAAAAGCTTTATCACTAGCACTGTCTGCATGCTTATCACTACAGTTAAACCAGGCAGCAAATTCAGCCAGGCAAAGTTTCTCTAACCTCTTGGGTCTTCTTTGGTAACGCTTAATAAGGTTATCTGACTCAATGTCAGGTGAATTATCTGGAAGTTCCTTTCGCTTGTCAAATTTCTTTAGCAAAAATGTCCTTTCATCTGGATGTGAAGTATTAATGAATTGAAATTCACGAGTAGATCTCCTTATTGGCATTTGTAAAACTAAATATGCTGCCTCTTGAGCACTTATTTCAACAGCATTTAAAAATTTGTTTCCAATGTGCTGTACTTTATTTGCAATATCTCTGTTACCAGACTTGACTTCCTCAGTTGCTTTTTCAAGAAGTTTGCTCATTCCTCTTTGGCCTTTAGTGATATAAGACAAGATATATAAGCATATGGGTCTAGAACATATTGCATATCTTTGCTCTCCATGCTTGAAGCAAATGGGTGTTGTAATTATTTATTCTTATTTCTGAGGGCAGTCGTCTTAAAAACAGAGTAGTACGCTTCAATGTGTACCTCAGAGCCAAGAGATAATTCTCCTCTGTTAATTGTAGTTTACCTAAGAATTGATGAAAAATTATGTTTTCACCATATTTCTGCCACACTGTGGCAGTTCGTTGTTTTTTATATTGGAATGGCAAGTGTTACAAATCCATTCGGTGTCATCAACACTTCATACTCCTGTAATACAAGACTTAACAATAGTTTGTTGACATTTGCCATAATTATCTTAAATTGCATTTTTTTTACTGAGGATTTATACCACAACTGATCACAGCAGGTACATACATATTCTGGACCACATTTGATATTAGAATGAAACCTGTTTACCATGCATGTGTAAATGCTAGTTTCATTATTGATTTCACATAAGTTT
Source organism: Nematostella vectensis (assembly GCF_932526225.1). Taxonomy (NCBI): domain Eukaryota; kingdom Metazoa; phylum Cnidaria; class Anthozoa; order Actiniaria; family Edwardsiidae; genus Nematostella; species Nematostella vectensis. Next base: position 13,115,056 of record NC_064046.1, on the reverse strand, counting down.
TCATAAGGATCACTAAGTACTGATATTCTGGATTTTTTATTTTCAGTTTTTCTGAAGTCAACATTTGCTCGTCGTTTTTGCATGTATGCTCTTTTAGAAGCTCTGTGTTTCTCAATTTGATCTTGTTTGTCAGGACTGTTGTAAGCTACTGATATGTTAGCTTTTTCCTTTTCTCTTTCTCTATATGCTGTGTTGGCTCGTTTGTTTTGCATGTACGCTCTTTTGCATGCTCTACGTTTCTCTGCTTGATCAATATTAAGATAGTTATTATGAGATACTGATATTTTTCTTTCTCATTTTCTTTATTTTTATATGCTGCTTTGTTTTTTTGGTTTTTGAATATAAACTTCCCTCGAAGCTGTCATTTTTGTGTTTTTGTTTTGGATTTCACTATTCTGTTGTACATCATGGTATTCACATAATGGTATTCACCAATGTGGCCAATATAAATACTTGTTGAATCTCTTTCAGTGCTCGCTGACATTCTGTAATGATTCTGTAATGTTAACAGTCATATTTAAAGCATTAGCAACTGCTTGAATTATTATTACATCAGCCCATGTGCCTTGTTGTTTCATATTGTTTAGGTAAGATTGCCATGATCATTCAGTATTGCTCCCTATAGATAATTATGGGTAATGTGTAAGATGCTGACAGCCAAGCATATGCATATACATATGTTAATTAGGCGTGCCAAATACTTGATGGGAGACACTCTTAAAGAAACAGTCACCTCCTCCTCCAGTAACAAGTGCAGCTCTGCCTAATTAAGATAACCTGGTGTGTAATAATAAAACTGTACTATGAAGAGGTACACGCTGTGTAGTCAGTAGACCTCTTAGAAGGCCCTGGGTTCTTTTCTACATCTCCACTTAATAATATTGCACAGTGAGATACCCATAGTGTGTGTGTACGGAACATTTTTAACTGCCTCAGCCCATAGTCATTGGTATAAAGGCAACCAAGGGGCACTTTCTTGTGCTTTCGAGATCTAAGTTGAACAATAACTGAGTAAATAAATGGTTGCTTATTCAAATAATATTTTGATGATTTATGTTTATGATTTGTCACTGAGTAATGCTCATTTGTTAATTTGTGATAATAACTACTTTGCCTTCTCATGTACCCATGCAGCTTTGAAGATTGTGGAACTGATTTTCGGAAATGCCTTTTCAATGTTCTTATTACCTTTGTCTTCTTTTGTAAAACTCGTTTGAGTAGTGCTATTGGGATCCTTGAAGGTGCTCTATCCCTTCTTTCAGCTTGTTTTTACAATGTTTCCTTTTTCCAAGTTTATAAAGACATCAAGGCGAGATCTACAATTCCCTTATTGACCTGCAGAGTTGTTTGACAGCTTTCCTTTTCATCATGGTTATCTAATGGCCCATCGGCTGTTACGTTAGCTTCCTCGTGGGTAATCTGTTGTTCAGATTTATTCAACTCTCTTGGCTGTTGCAAGAGCTGACAAAACAACGAAGACATCTTATCAACAATTAAGTAAAACTTCGCCTTCAAGGACTTCGTAATATTGCTAATAAGAAAGCGGATATAACCGACAGCCATCTCAAAGAGTCAATAATATTACATATATTATATATATTTTTAGTAGTTTGAAGTGTTTTTCAGCAGTTTTTAGCAAATTTGAGCGGTAACCTGAAGTCACAGGTTCTCTTGATGAGATCGATATGAATAGCCCGGCCAAAAACGCTCAGAACAGATTTAGTGAGTGGGCCTATCGACTCGGTGTATGTGTTGTTTTGTTGGGAGCGTAAGTAGTTCAAAATATGACGATAAAGCATATGAATTGTATACCTTCTCGGGTTGAGCAAATCCAATATGTATGGCGATGTAATCATGCCCAGTCCCCCTCGTCTGTGTCCACAGTCGGTGTCCACGCGAAAGCCCACATCGCAATAACTCATTCATTGCGCATGCGCATGAATGAGTTAAAAAGGAGGGACAAAATATATAAATTCGGAAAATCTTCCCTTAACCTGGGCAAAATGATCCAGCTTTGTCTCGTTGACTTTGAAAGTTTAGAGAATCGAAAGGACTTGTTTGTTTGTAAACCATGCTATCGTACCCGGCAAAGTTTCAATTAGAACAAAAGATAATCTTCAGTCTGTCCAGAAAGCAATCAAAAGTGCATTCAAATGAGAAACACCGACAATCAAGCGTCTGCATGGCGCTGCAGGCGATGGGAAAACACCAAAAGCTTCGAAAGTGTTGCAATTTCCCGTCGCAACGCCATGTACTATTTGCGCTTCTTTCTACCATCTTCGAGAATGATTTAGGATGCTGGACCCAACAAGACTCCCTATAAAGGGTTTCTTTCCCCCAATTTACCAGAATCTTGTCAACAAGTGCAACAGTTTGGTCTTGTGTTTCGAACATTCCCGCATCTCACAGGGATTACTAGCACTAAACAAACAAATGTTGGTTCTCACGCTTCTTCTTTGAATGATAATACACCGGTCGTGATTGGTTTGCTTGCCATGGCACGAACGGTTCTCGACATATGGTACCCAAAATTTCATTGGCTAAAAGCGGGAAAGGAATGCAGTTCGAATCTGAGCAGCCCCTACGGGCGGGGAGCGCTGTGTGAGACTCCGACTGCTGGGGGCTGCGAAGGAGACTATCTAGAGCGCATCTGGACTAAAAAAAGTTTTTCTGCATCTGAGCCTCGGCATGTTCTTAGCATGTCCTAGAACCTAAAACTTCTTAGAACCTAAGCAGAACCGAATCAAAACCTAAACAGACCTCAATAGCAAGGGGTGGGGGGGGGGGGGGGGGGGGTAAGTGTTAATAACAAAAAAAAAAATCAAAATTACCTATTTTCTTAATAGAATTACAACGATTTTTGCGCCATTTCACGGATTTAGGCTAAATTTCTATTTCAGTCATCACTATTGTTCACTAATATTCAAAAGGCGATCCTACACATACACCTAGCTCAATACAATTGAATAAAAAATACGGGGAATCGAATTTGGATTTTGTTCGTATAAATAGCAGCTGCTATTTTTCTTTCTTTCTTATTTTTATTTATTTTTTGTTTGAACAGATCAGAAACTGGCCCAAAAAATTATGCACATCTCATAGGGAAAAAAATCCCCTTATTTTAAATGATTTCATTTTATCTCTGTCAATTTGAGTCCAGTTTATATTTAACTCTCCGTAATTGGAGCGCTGGAGATACTGTAGTTGATGTAGCTAGCGTGACGTCCAAGCGCGTGATTCAAGCATGACTTCTACTTGGGTGGTCTTCATCTTTCACAGCATTCATTATGTCGGCGCCAAAAAGTACAAAAGAAGACTATTTTTTGTTTGAAAACTTAGCAATAACCAAGCGCTAAATCGGTATAGAAACGTTTTAGAAATGCATATTATTGCTATTTCCTTGTGGTTGCATAGAAATTTGCAAGAGTCTAAACCCAGAAACCAGACAAGGGATTCTAATCAGACATTAGTCTAGGATCCACACAAATTAGAAGTTGCTATAAATAATTCAGGAAACCATATTTATATAATGCCTTTTTATCGAATCTAGCTGATTTTACTCGTTAAAAAGGTATTTTTATTAATATTTTTTTGAAGTACCCCCTAACCGTTTTTAGGTTCTGATTCGGTTCTGATTCAGTTCTTAGGGATTAGGTTCTAGGATCACCGCGGTTGGACTTTCTTATTAAAAAAGAGTGTATGTTAAAGACAGTACTATTACATTTCGGTTCCGTTTTGAGAAATTCTGCATTTTTCTCATTTAAGTTAGTCGGATAGAAGGATTTCTTGTTTCTTCATTTTTTTTTTAAACTTTTTTTTCTTTTCTGTATACGCGTACGCAGTTTATTATCCTTACTTACGATACCACTTTGCGCAATGTTTGCTGCCTTGTACTGTTTTATGTGGCAGGATTATCGACATATCTCATTCTGTCCTTAAAATACGTCATTCGTCCTGTTTAGACTGACTGCCGACTAAGCCCATGTAGTAATGGCGGGTCATGTTTGCCGGGGAAATGGCAATACTTCTGCGCATGTCCAGTACAGTGGAAAGGCGTGGCCTGTGAGCAACTAAAAGGTACGACTGTGTGCCCTGTAGATATGGATGACAGGACCTGCTTCCACTGTTACCAGGGTTAGAAATGAGGTCAAGGGTTCGGACCTACAAAAACACATAAAGTAATAGCGTATCGTCTAGTCAGGCCCGTAACCAGGGGGGTGCAGTGGGTGCGAACGCACACCCCACAACGGCCAAAGATCCACTTTCGGTCCTGAAAAGACGTGCTATTTTTAGACGAAACTGTAAAGCATAAGCTAGATCACTCTGGTATGTAGCCAAATCCTACAAAATAAACGTCCGGTTGAGATGCTGCAAAGGCATAAAAAATCCCTCTTAGTTCTTTCGGGTAGTCAGATTTTTATCTGAGAAATGACCCCTCCCCCCACCCCCGGAAAAATTAGGTCCCATTTTTCGGATTCCGCACCCCCCCACCCCCTCCCCCAAAAAATCCTGGGTACAGGCCTGTTTAGGAAAAATAATGTTATAAAGAAAAATATGAAAAGATGGCCATCATTGCAATGGATCATGGGAAGAGTGAGGTGGGTCTTTTAACCATTTTTGCCCGTTCTGATTCTAGACGTCGTATCATTTGAGTTCACTACACTGGGGGCTTCCGGGCGAATTGGGCCCACGGACACATCCGCCTACCAAGCCACCACCCTAAGCGATTCCGTACATTTAGAAAACGGCATCCAAATATGGACAGTGCCGATAACCGGGATATACCATGTGTTTGTTACTGGGGCTGCAGGGGCTGATGGGATCAGTGTAGGAGGTGGTAAGGGCGCACAGGTCAACGGGACCATTTGGTTCAGCCAAGGCGTAACTTTAAGGGTACTAGTGGGGCAAAAAGGTAGCACCCAACCGCGATTCTACGGGGGTGGGGGCGGGGGGTCGTTCGTTGTGTTCCACGAGAATGGGAGTTTGATAGCTGCCGCTGGGGGAGGAGGTGGGGCAGGACGTATTCCTGGTGATGACGGACAGGCTCGTTTATGTGGGAGTCTTCAAAGCAATTGCCATGGAAACGGAGGAAAAATCTGCGCCGTGGGTTTTACGACTACGAACGGGGGAGGTGGTGGGTTCTATAGTAATGGATCGTGCGCTGGCATTTCCTCGTGTTCGAGTAAACCCTGCCAGGGTGGGAAAGGGGGCAAGGGCTTTGTTTATGGAGGAGAGGGTGGGGAGGACAAAAATGGTAGATGTGACGGGGGGTTCGGGGGAGGAGGAGATTGTGAACGATCCCCAGGGGGTGGGGGAGGGTACTCAGGGGGAGGGACTTACGCTAACTTTTCTATGAGCCAAGCTGGTGGGGGAGGATCTTTTCGACCGACAGAGTGGGACTGGGTTAGTGGTGCAAACACAGGGGACGGGAGGGTGGTGTTTAAACTATACAATCCCCAATAACATGAGACTGTGAGAAGGCTTACCATATCTATTTTATAGCAGAGGTCTCCAGTGATGTGAGCTAATGTATTGTTAAAATGTACACTGGTGTGTGTCACGCCTGTAAACAGGTGATTGAGAAACATTTTAAAGAGATTCAATTAAAACCGAACGAAACAGCATCGTATCTACACGGATTGTGTAAATGAGTGTGGATTTGATGTTAATAGTCGAATGAATTCCTTTAGGAAAACCGACGGTAAATAGCAACCCTAAAGATACAATATGGAACGCAGTCCTGGGCTAGCAGTAGCGGATTCAGTGCTAGGGTTTAGAGGCTTTGTATTGCCAAGGGACACACAGAATTTATGTGTTTTTTTAACAAAACGACAAGAGAATGGGGAAGTAACACTTTACTCCTAAACACTGGTAGTTTATCCAGGGGCTTGCCTTCCGAAGATAAGAAAATTTTCAATTCAACCCCCCCCCCCCCCCTTTTTTCATTGTCAATGGTTTAAATTCCCTTACAACCCACTTGCTTAGCCCTGGCAGCTTCTTGGCATAGATCATTCTTATGTTAAAAAAGGATAGGGTTTCAAGTACTGAGTACTCGCTTGGAGCCATGTTTCTGTATCGTGCCCCCCCCCCCCCCCCCCCCAAATAATTTGAGGCCTGCTACGGCTATGCTCCTGCCAAATTGCCATTGGTATCTGAGATGTGACCACAGGCTTACCAACCTCTCAGTCAGTCCTCAGTCAGTCCCAGTAACTAGCTCGAATATTTTCACGATTGATCACCTCCTGTAATTGTCCTATAATTGTCTCATATCCTAGAATAAAGGTCACAATAAACTCTCATTGCTTTTTGATGTGTAATTCAGAATATAGTAACGCAGAACCCTCAACTGCTCAAACGTTAGAAATACCACTTATTCTGAATAAATACACATCACAAAGCAATGAGAGTTTATTGTGACCTTTATTCTAGGATATAAGACAATTATAGGACAATTACAGGAGGTGATCAATCGTGAAAATATTCGAGCTAGTTACTGGGACTGACTGGAGACTGACTGAGAGGTTGGTAAGCCTGTGATGTGACGAATCTTTTACTGCCCCAAAACCATCAATGCTAATGGATTCAAATTTAGGTAGCGAAATAAATTCACTTTACTCATCTTCAAAAAAGAAACCTTCTAAATTAGAAATAGCCCGCTTTTCCATTGCTTAAGAATAAAAATCAGATTTTGTTTTTTTACAAAATAATACAACATTTTCAATATTCTAAATTAAACGAAAAAAAGTGTCAAGCATGTCAGGTACCTGTTTTTAACTTCTGAAATACCCAGAAATGTTATACAGCAGTCTTCGTCACACACAATGACATGTTGATCATTTATGAATATATTGTCTAAACGTTGGCTCGCGAAGTGTTCTGTTGAATAAACGGAAGATGAGCAGATGTTAACGTTTGCCAAAAATGTCACGACGACCCTTTTCAAATAACAGCGCCTCACAGTATCGGCCCTTGAATTCACCTACCAAACACATTTTGGTACTAAGAAGCCAACCTCGCGTATTACATGAAAGCCAAGCAATCGCGCGCGTTCCCAAAAAGTACAATGTGTCAACTTATCGCCTGTAAGCAAGCTTAAACTAAATAAGTCACATTTACCTCTTTTTTTCATATTTTGTAAACATTATCTCAACTTGAAGTTAAACAAGGCCGCACAACTGTGACATATCAGGACAGCTCGTGCTCGCACTAGAAGGAAAATATATGTGGTGGGAAGTCATAGCGCGCGTCGTTAAGCGACGTGTCGTTAAGCAATAACTAAAAGCTTAAAAACCCTGTCTGTAATTTTAGCAATTATTTTAGCATCTACCTGTCCGCATGTCACCCGTTAATGCGATTCGTGAGCAACAAATGGGAAAAAGAGCACCGCGGGCCAAACTTGTTTACTTTCGCGCATTCGACCTCTTTTCAGTGTCAATAAAATCGTTTCCATATCCCCGGTTAAGTCCTGGGTAAGGTACATATTTGACAGGAAATTCAATCTTTCAAAGAACAAAACCTGCATTCATCATAACAGAACCAAAACCGAACCCTTTTTTCAAATAATACAGATCACGACATTGTATTGAAGTTATGCATTTTCTAATGGCAGTGGTTTTGTTACTTCAAGTTGTTTCGCGCGTCATAGCGGAGCAAAGATCATTCAAGGGGGCCATTTACACGTTCAAGGATAAGTACTTTGTTGCGGGAATATCTCATCAGGTTGCAAGGTTGCACTCAGCCTTAGATTGCGCACAGGTTTGTCTCAAGGACAACAAGTGTTTAGCCGTAACGTTCTGCGAAAAAAGCAATGAGATGCCCTTTCCTGGGTGCCTTCTTCACACGATCGGAGTTAAAAATGGCGACGGTAGCGACACCAACCTTACTGATAGGCCTGGATGTTCATTTTACCAATTTGCTGATCTGGAGGTGAGAGATGCGCTAAGATAAAAGTTTAACAGTAATTAGATGATAATTGTACTCGTTAGTGTGAATTCAATATCCTATATATGACACACCGTTACCATGAACCTGATGAACGCGACTTGCTCTGGAACGCTAGAATACTCAAAATAACTGTATTGCTTAAAATAACACACACTTCCGCAACTCGAGGCGGAGTAACGAGAAACACAGCTTGGCACCATGAAAAAGCAAAACTTTCAGGCCATGCAGATATCTCATGAAGTAGGAAAAAGTAGTGCGTGGGACTTTCATATAACGGAAATCCTATAGATTTAGCGCCCAAAGAAGTGATTTCTTGTAAAAAAAAAAACAATTTTGCGTACCAGTACGCCGAGAAACGCTAACACAATAACATGTTATACACTCATCCTGATTACACTCTTTTTTTATAAGAACCTTTTTTATAATAACGTCCAGCCTGAGATTTCACCAAATTTGAAGAACATGCTCAGAACATGCCGAGGCTCAGATAGCAGATTTTCTTTTTTAGTCCTGATGCGTTCTTTTAAATTAAAATGAAGAATGAAATTGTGCTCATAGTAACAACCTTATTATTGCTATTGATCATTGTGTTATTCTCTTTCCAATAATTCATTGCGGGTTTTATATTCTTATATAGACTAAAATTTAAGAACATCGTTAAGAACATATACAGCCTTAGATTGTCCCAAAAATAAGAACGGCTCAGCCTCAACTGAAAATTAGACGTTCTAATAAAAAAAAAAGTATACATATCAAATCTTATCATTATTTTCATATATTATCCTTACGCACAAACATATATGTGAGATGTTTTATTAGGTAGAAATCTACAGTCATTAATGGCTTTTGCATAAGCATCAGCTGTAGTATGGACTGAGAGGAATAACCAGGATTTTCTGGGGGGGGGGGGGGGGGCAAGCAGTCATTACAGGGGAAAAGGATGATTGTACGCGACCCATTGGTCGAAGTCGAGGACTAGGAACACTTTATGATAAAATGCCCGGCATATGATGAATTGAGGGAACATATAGTATAGGGTTTTTCAATCCGCAACAAAACAGAATCTAAAAGCGATGCTTTCTGCCATAGCATTTTGAAGGTGATTAGTTTGAAACAGGAGTGTGCAACCAAAAAAGAAATAGTTAGATTTGTTTGGGAAGCAAAAAAAATAATGGATAGTGCTTTGAAATAATGACATCGTTACAAAGTACGATGATAGAGAATTTATTTTAAATAGGAATACGAATTAAAAACCAATTGTTAACTTTATTTTTCAATATGAATGTATTTGGAGCAACGCCCGTGAGTCAGAGATGACAAAGTGCTAAATAAAAAAAAACGGAGCGACTTTTTAGCGGCCAGGTACGATGTACGCGACTGCGTGCCCCCAAAAACTCAAGAAAATCCTAGTTTTTCATGGAAAAAGTTGGGTTTTCAGTGAGGAAAAAAAGGAGAGCGAGTTGCCGGGAAAAATCGGATTTTTTCAACAGTAGGGGCATGCCAATGACCTCTAGATTTTCTTTTCTGTTTCTCTACTGCCCTCCCCCCTCCTCCAATATTTCGAGACCTAATAAATCTCTGAAAAATTATAATTACCCTAAACATGTTTCACTGTTGATTTATCAGGAATGTTCGCGCATTACGTGTCTAAATGGCGGATTGTGTAAATATGACAACTCAATGGGAGGGACAGGATGCGTTTGTACTCCAGAATACAGTGGAGATTATTGCCAACAGAGAAAACGTGAGTAAAGAAAACTATGTAAACATCGGTAAATTGTTTGCCTCGACCTTTACATCGCACGGAGGGGGCGGAAAAATTGGTTCAAACCCCTTTTAGTGTCAAGCCACGGGAGAACCAGACGAATTATTTTTTGTACCGAATACCTCTGTAATTTTTTACTGGATATATCTGTAATAAAGTCATTTCTTGAAGTTGTTGTCATAAAATTGTTTAGATCCATCTTAAACGGGATTCATAAGGATTTTGCTATTTTTCCCCTCACTCCGGTCCAACTCCGGTTCGTGGTTCTTCTGCTTTGTGCAGAGCTAATGACATGATCTTTGTAAGGGGCCGACCATTTGACTTTTGAGGAGGCGGTAGATGATTTTAAGAAAACATATCCTGCACGGCCCGAATGGCCCAAAAAAATTTCCTGCACCAATTGGTGGCCGAAAAAAAAATATCCTGCATCGGTGAAAAAATTTCTTGCACGCTAAATGCTTTGATAAAAAAAAGAGTAAGTACGCAGTCTCCTATTATCTTTGTTCTAAAAAGGAGTTCTTTTGTCTATATTCTACTCGTTCTTTGTGTCGAGGTGCAGATATTGTTCATTTGCCCAATCAAATTGGAGCTTGTAAGAGCTGCGTACTGACCCCCCCCCCCCCCCCAAAAAAAAAAAAAAAAAAACATCCTGCGCACCCAAATTTATCCACCTCCCCCCCCCCCCCCTCAAAAGTCAAATGGTCGGCCCCAGGGGCCCATACTTATAAGCCCCTGTCGGCCCCTAATCATATGTGGTCTGAATGCACTCTAACTTATAACATTGTCTATTCATAATTTTCAGCTATCTACTATGTATTTACAACACTGAATGGAAAAGGGAAAAATGGACCAGACAACACAGATCAATACAAAGATACAATGTTAAACATAGTAACACTTGCAAGTGGCAGGCAAATTTGGAGTGTTCCTCACACAGGGAGATACCATATGGAAATCTGGGGTGCCTGTGGTGGTGACTCAACTACAAACGGGGGGCCTGGGGCAAAGGTCTATGGCTTTTATCATCTGGAAGCTGGAAATCATCTTGAAATAAGTGTTGGCCAAAGAGGTCTTAGTAGTAGTACTGGTGGTGCAGGCGGTGGAGGAGGGAGTTTTGTCTTGTTTGCCAACAGAACCATCATTGCTGTGGCAGGGGGTGGGGGAGGCGGGGCTGGGTACTTGTCGCAGCAATCTGGAGATGGCGGCCAGACTACACCAGGGGGGAGCTGGTATGGCGGTCAATGGGGGAAAGGGGGAAAGGTGGTTTCAGGGAATGAATCAACAAAAGCAGGGGGTGGGGGTGGGCTCCTTGAAAATGGAATGTGTTGTACAACACCAAACTGTGATGGTACGAGACATCAAGAGCAATGCGACCAGGGAGGGAAATCCAGAAATTTGGATCTCTTAGGAGGGGATGGCTTTAACCATGGTGGAGATGGAGGATTTGGAGGGGGAGGGGGAGGTGGGGGTAATTACCCTGGGGGAGGGGGTGGGTACTCAGGAGGAGGAGTGTTTGCAAAGACTGTTGGTGGTATAGCAGGAGGGGGAGGGTCCTACAAACCATCTGGATTTTCTGCCGCTCCAGGCGTCAATTGTGGTGATGGAAAAGTTATTATCACATACTTTGGGTGATGAGAGCCGGGGGACGTATAACTGGCAATTTATCTTTCATATAATCATCCCCAGACATGACCCATAACGTCCCCCCCCCTATTACAGATAAAAACAGCTTTTATGTTTGAAGTATTGTATATTAATGGAGAATTAAAAGGAGAACAAACTCTGAAACTGGCTTCTTTCTTTAGTGAGTTTCAGATGAAAAACCGGATAAAAATCCGATAACTTGCTTGGTATGTCATAAACATACCAAGCAAGTATTTACTACTTTCTTTTTCAAAAAAGTTGAAAAAGGAAGTAGAGCTAAAATACAATCTTGCTACAGTAGCTAAAGTTACTGTTTAGAGCGGAAAGGCTCTACTCTAGACCCGAAAAAGAATGGGAAACCCGTAGCATGGCAACAGCATAAAACAGATCTCGTTTAACAAAATAAAAGACTCCAAGATCGCGTTCAAAAATCCGAGACCGTGTAGAAAAAAAACGAGACTTCGAGACGTGCGTAAATTCCGAGATTCCGAGACTTTGCGAAACTTTCGAAATTTCAAGGTACCAATCGCTACATCTCATATTATATAACTTAAATAAATAATTTCATTAGAAAAATGTCTAGAACTGCACAAAGGTATATAATTTATTGAACCTTTCTGAAACATGATTGGGAAAGGGGCTTCGTTCACTTTATTACTAACAGAGCTTTCTTGCGTTTATTTTGTAGTTTTATTGTGACTTCGAAGTGGACCTTTTGCTCTCGCGTGTGTGTGTATGGGGGGGGGGATTGCAAACGCCATTTTCAAGCCAGATTTCCATAAAATCGTAACAGATCATTACCTATAACCTGGGGGAGAGCATACTTCGGGTCTAGACGTGTGTTTGAGAGCTCCGTGTAAGTGTATGGCGGAAAATTCAAGTACATTGAAGCGAAAGAATAGAGAAAGAGCGACATGAGACGATTCTAAAAGTCCCACTACCTCCCCAGAGGGGAAAGCTAATACGGGAGTCGATTTTTTAAGCTATGTTTCAGGTATTCTCGGTGTCTGGCATTTTCGCGGCTTTGGTCGCCAGAGCAAATCCAAGTAGGACCTCCGTTCACACTTACCAAAGTCCTGTAGGGGACGAGATCATTAAAGCGCTAGAGATGGGAGTGTGAGCAAGAAGTTAGATCTTGTGTTGGAGAAATTGACAAGTTTGGAAACGAAAATAGACAACATAGATGCGAAAGTAATTAATATAGAAGGTCGTAAGACCAAACTAGAATCTGAAGCAACCGAAGCGAGAAGCCAAAGAAAAGAAATGAAAAATTCCATTCTTTAAAAAGGAATTAAACGATATAAAAATCAAGTTTAAAGATGCAGAAGTTGTCCATGAGACGCGCCGCGCAGAATGAGAACAAGTTACTCTATGCTGAAGTATATCAAATACGCGAGAACCTACGTTTCTGCCAATAATCGCACGTTTTTTTAGATACCAAGAACGTAAATTGGTATTTTCACGAGTTAAAGAAATTCCCAAGAAGTCCAAACTCGGCATCTCCGCTGATGTGCCGAAAGAAACCGTAAGACGCAGAAAATTACAGTCAGATAAACTGCTGGACGCAAGGAGAAACGGACAAGTGACCATTTCCAGATAAGTCATTGGACGTGTTCCGTCCAATGACTTAAAAAAATGCAAGTTTTATCAAGAAAACATTTGTACCGCCCAAATATTTTAGTTGATATACGGAGCTATAGTAATTCACTATTGGCTCGACAGTCCATAAATTACGGGTAGCCGTCACTCTATTAATTTTACCCAACGCGGGTATTTTGGGGTCCTCGTAAATCGTTTACTTTGATGTTGTTCGTTCTTGTTTGTATTTTTTGTGTATCTATCTCATCTTGTACAGAAGCCACACTTAAGTGCATCACTATCTTTTCCCAAATTTGCATTGGGATTCATGGCGCATAACGGAATTCAACGCTAACAAGCAATTGCATCTAAAATGTGTTACTCTTAACGTCAGAGGCTAAAACATAGCAATCAAACGAAAGAAAGATTTTCAGATGGCTGCATCAGCAAAATATGGATATTGCATTTATTCAGAAGACGTTCAGCACAATAGCAATTGAAAACACTTGGTCTGCAGAATGCTGGGGAGGGGGGGGGAGGTAATGCGTTCTTCAGTCACACCCAAAACAATAGCGCATGTAAAGGCGTCGCGGTTCTTTTCAACCCAAAGCTTGATGTTAGCATTGAGCGCGCAACCCATCGCTTCATCGTTATCCAAACAAAAATAAATGAAGATAAGTGCACTTTTGGAAATGTTAATTTACCACGAGCAAAGACAACAGCTTCACAGAGGTGCTAAAAAAAAACAGGTTTTTCTGTTAGGAGATTTTAATTGCGCGTTAACCACTTTAGATAAAGAAGGAGGTTAACCGGTTCAGAACAAGGTGAAAGTAATCGAGCGTTTTAATAAATTGATGGGTCAGTTTAATTTGATTGATATTTAGCGCCAGAAAAATCCGAATAAGAGAGAGTACACTTGGAGAATCTAATCATGCTTATCACATGGAGCGCGCTCGCGCCGCGCTACCTGTGTGCCCGATCTCCGCTACGCCCTGGGACCCCGAGGATGAATCAGTCCATAAAATGTCGACTTGATTTGATTCTATGTCTGAACACCTGGCTAATATGGTTGATAAATGTTGCATCAATCATCCTCCTTTTTCCGACCATTCCGCCAATAAAACATTGTTTTGGGATTTATTAAAAATGGAAATCACACAATTCTCAATTGGTTTCTCTAAAAGAAGAGCAAAACGGGTGCGCGAGGATGAAAAGAGGTATCTCGCTGTTAAATGCGTTACAGCGCCAAGCTGATGAACTCGATACCAAGGCGGAAAGCCAGGTAAAGGTTGCTATTCTCGCAAAAATCGATACGGTGTACAACAAATTAGATGAAATCTTGGAAAATAGGGCACCTTTTTCTAACAACCACGAAATTGTCTCAAATCCGGGTGCGGGAGACGAAAAATTACTTTTCGGCTTCTATCGCCAAAAATATTTATCCAAATTGCTTCAAACTTTCACAAGATACTGAGGTCACCCATACTTATTACCAGTTTAATTTTGAGCTAGGGCGCCCAAACTTCATTTTTCCGAGAAATCTCGACGAACTCAGACCACTGCCTGGTCTTTTAAGATAAAATATTTCTTGGTGTTCTTGGTGTATTGTTTCTTGGTGTTACGGAGCACCAGCACCAAAAACACAATAGAACAAAAGCCAAAAACAAAGACCTTAGAACGAGACAATGAAATAGAGAACAAAGGCCTTGAGCACCAAAAACAAAGCTCTCCGTAACACCAAGGAATATCCATATTTCCTGTTCTGCATTAGTGAAATACTTTTAAAAAATATATCAAATATTTAGAATTCGTGCTTTTACGATCCTTTTTCACTGCTGATTTATTTCCACTAGTTTTTTTTTCTTTTTTTTTCCTTCAATCGCCTTAAAAAAGAAATATGAGCTTCGACATAATCCAACTAACACATTAACCTGTCAATCATGACATAATCCAATTAACACCTTAACCTGTCAATCATGACATAATCCAACTAACACATTAACCTGTCAATCATGACATAATCAAACTTACACCTTAACCTTTCAATCATGACATAATCCAACTAACACCTTAACCTGTCAATCATGACATAATCCAACTAACACATTAACCTGTCAATCATGACATAATCCAACTAACACCTTAACCTGTCAATCATGACATAATCCAATTAACACCTTAACCTGTCAATCATGACATAATCCAACTAACACATTAACCTGTCAATCATGACATAATCCAACTAACACCTTAACCTGTCAATCATGACATAATCCAACTAACACCTTAACCTGTCAATCATGACATAATCAAACTAACACCTTAACCTGTCAATCATGACATAATCCAACTAACACCTTAAACTGTCAATCATGACATAATCCAACTAACACCTTAACCTGTCAATCATGACATTTTTTTCCACATTTCTGATACAGCAGATTCTTTAGATTCTAGATCTTTTTTTTAATAACCAAAACTTTATCAGAACTATATTAAAAATATTAAAACAAAACACTTTTTTAGCCTGGGCTTACCAGCTAGTCGCGATCATTTCTTATCGAAGGATTGTCAAAATTATTATAATTGTTCCTGCGAAAACAAACACCACCCCCCAAGCCCCCCCCCCCCCCCCCCACTCCATCCTCCTCCAACGTCTTCCCAAGCTAGCCTCGTCCCTTTGCTTCTCGGCGGGCCTATCACGCTCTACATGGCTACGACGTTACTGGCCCTTTCTAAAAAAGTCAGCATGAAGCGTCCACCATCTTGGAAAGTGTGAGTCTGCGCGCAGAGCATCATGGAGCTGACAGCAAGGGAGTAGCCTGGGGACGAGGCAATCCCCAAATATTTGTGTTTGCTACGACGCGCCTGCTTTTGGCGCTAAAATTGACATGTACCCAAATGGCACGTGAAAATAGGGCCATCAACAACAGATCGAGACTGACAAGAAATCATAGGTAGTATGGAAGTATGTTTTTGTCATTAAATAAAGATTCTCATCCCTCGAGCCAACTTGTCTGCAAAAGGGTTAAATTCGATATTTAAGGTCTTCCAAGAAAACGCAAGTTCTTATCCAAAAGTTTTGGCATAATTGTATACTTATTCAGTTGGTTGAGGAGCCAAGTATGTTTAAAAACAAATAACATCTTGAGAGACTACACTGACCTCTTTTCCTGTTTTTATACCCTTACCCTCACACTAGTATTGTTCGATTTCTTTGGTTTGTGCGCAAATTGGGGCTCTCTGTCAGACGAACCAATCAAAACGGTATATTGATCATTTGCATGCATCCTCCTTATTTACCAAAAATGCCGGAGAAGCAAATGGAGCTGGGGGAATTAAGCCCCTATAGAGCAGGCAAGGAAAACAGGTATGTCTTGTTCAAACAATAACAATGACGAAACTATTTATTACAATATTCAGTTGTCCACTTAATGATAACCACATAATGATTATTTAGCTTGCACCGTTGTTATCTGTTCTCTCCTTCGCTTGAGGTAAATGTAGTCAAATTGCCAAACGGGAGAACGCTGAGGTATCATAAAAAGTGACAGAGAACTCCATTTAACTTTTTGGCCATATGTATAAAATATACACAACATTGATGCTTAATTAATTTGCACTTCAGGACTGAAAATGCGTAAAGGATGTACAAATGTTCAATTGTTTATTTATGATAGCAGAATTGCTTTCAAGCTACCCCTGTACCCCCTTCCCTCCGTTTCCATATTATACAAGAGGAATACCACACAACTCACAAGAACAGTTAAGACTGCAATAAGTCGGGAAAAAAATCAGCAAAATCGTACAACAGAGTTCTGTTGGTGCACTCAACCGAAAAATATACACATTTAGAAGCTATATTAAGCAAAAATCAAAAATAAATCGTAAAGCGCCGGCAAGTTAAAAAAAAACGGGTCGGAAGTAAGGAGGAACCGTGTTTTTTTTTGTTCGGATACATCGTCCTTCAATAATGTGGGATTGGGTATGTAAGTATGGTTTTCGAATACCTTATGCTCCAGTGAGTATTCAAAGTTATTCAAATCAGTGCGATTTTAAAAATTATAAAATTTAATAAAAAAAAACACAACGAATTAAAAAGTCTATATTTATTTAATGCTATCAATTTGCAGCAACATAGCAAAAAGCTATGGCTTTTTAACTGATACGTTTTTTTTAGGAAACTAAAGGATCAATAGCTGTATCACTGAGAGTGTTCAAACATTTTTTGAATACGGAAAAGCTATTCAACTAGAACCTGTTGACCAAAATATTTTCTTCCTTGATCAGTTATGAAACAGAGGCACCCGATGACTTGTTTCCGTAAATTTTCTGTTCGAAAGTAAAAGTTTCGCAAAGGTCAGCAATTTCGGAAAGGTCAGCAGATCACATTAATCAAATTTATGAAAATAACAACTTTTCAATGAATTCTTCCTTTTACCTCTAGTTACCCGCTTTGCTTCTCTACCTATAAACAACAAAATACATACAATACATTCTCTTATAATCCCTCGAGATTTGATTTCTTTACCTTTTTATTTATTGCTTCGAAGATGAGGTGTGGAGAAATGGGAAGGCAATCACATGTTTTTTTTTTATTTGTGAGCCTAGTAGCTTTGCTGTTGGCCGTCTTGGTCAGCATTTGCTGACACAAGACAAAAGAAATATGGCAAGCCACAGCTCGTATCATCTCATGGTCTAAAAAACATCACTAGCTTTGAAGGGCTAGCGTCTCGCTGACAATGTGTAGTTCCAGAAAATATCTATACCCCCTCATTAAGGGGATTGGAAATTCCGGGGGGGGGGGGGTTCAGACGCCCAGGAATTTCCATAGGGGAGGGAGGGTGAAATGCCCTTTTTCCTTAACAGTTAACGTATTTATCTTTTTCCAGGGGGTTGGAAATACCAGAGGGGTGGGGTGGGGGGGTCATACCTCCGACTCCCTCAATAAGGGGTATGGATATTTTCTGGAACTACACAATGCATCCGCAGTTTATACAGGAATAAACCCCAACATAGCATTTCCCTGTCATGCGAGTCAGCGTCAAAAACTCTATGTTAAATCCGGATGGTAAGAGCTGATCATGAGTACCAACGGGATAATGTTACACCAAATTATACCCATGATCAACTCATTTTTTACCCCAGCATGACTCTGACATCCGACCAGGCAGTGGAGAAGGCGGGAAGTTTTGGCTGGTATCAGCTCCGCGTCTTCGCGGTCATCAGCTACGCCAAAATTTTCTGCAGCTGTGTGCTGATGGTGATGACGTTCAGTACAGCGGAACCCCACTGGCAATGCGTAGCTAACAGCTCGTGTAACTTCACCGGGACCTTTAAACCGGGGGATGCTAATTATGAAAAGCGCTGTATGATGGCCCGGGATCAGTGGGAATTCGCCATAGATGCAGGGTTCGACTCTATTGTCACTGAGGTATTGCATTCTTTCCGCACATTTATTTATAGACTTCTCGCTTGTATGTGCACAATGCGCATAAACCTAGTATTTATCGCTGCTTTCTTTAACCTCCCTTGTACTGCGACGCCCTCTAAAATTACCATGCTCTATGTCAGTTTTTGTGAGATCATATTAAGTCAACCATACATCGCCACTCGAGCTCAGGGCTCACTTAAAATGTTGTCTTGTTTCAAACCATTCACTTTTCGATCTTTCTTCTAGTGGGACCTGGTTTGTTCGAAGTCTATGTACGCGACAATTGCCAATTCGATCACGTTCATTCTGTGGATATTTGGTGCTATGGCTGGCAGTATTATTGGTGACAAATTTGGTCGCAAAATCGTTGTCTTCCCGTGTGTAATCTTCGCGTCCTTGTGTGGCTTGGCATCTGCATTTGCGAACAAATACTGGGTGTTTGCACTGTTCAGGGCTCTGCTAGGCGCCGGTATAGGTGAGTCAACCACTCCTTACGTCATTATACAACGACACTCGTAAATCGCGCGATCTGATTGGTCAAGGGTCCTTGTGTTGTTAGAGGACACATGCACGATTAGCGTCAGCAAGAGAACATAATTCAAATTGATGTATAAACAAATAGATCACGTGTTCATGACACGCTGTGCCGTCATTTGAGCATCTATTAGAGGACGAAAGCACGAAAAAAAAAGATATATCTCTTAATTATTATCCCTTGCCTCATTATAATCACAATCCCCATCTTAATACTATCGTTATCATCGCCACCATCTCTGTAGGAATCACCGCTATTGGTACTACAATGATCATTTTCCATCATCATTGTCATCACCATCACCACCACCTAATTCACCATTTTGTATTTTTGATTATGAAACAATAGGCCATTCCAGCTATAAGCATGCGAGCGCTGTAACCATGGGAACCTTCCTCAACTATCGGCATGCAGCACGCGCTTCGTTTGAAGTAGGGTAAAAAAGCGCGCGCTGCATTCTGGTAGTTGAGGTAGGTTTCTATGGTTATGCGCGCGCAAACTTATAGCTTGAATGGCCAAGGTATTTAATTAGGTATTTCATTTTTTAAACCCTTTTCCCCTCTTTGTTGAGTTCTAAAAGTTGGTTTTGGCCAGTGTCGTGAAATGTGCGGCTGTTCTTCAAGTTGTAAAAGTTTCACGTAATGATGAGGCATCTTTCTCTTGTTTTTTTTTTCACAGGTGGCTACTCAATCTGCAGCTTTGTCCTTGTCATGGAATACATTGGTATACGACACCGAAGCATTGTGGGATTCTGCGTGTTTTATCCATGGATACTGGCACTATTCATGCTCGCGTTGCTAGGATACTTAATCCCGAGCTGGCGAACCCTATCCATCATCACTAGCGCGCCTGGTCTTCTTTTTTTCGTCTTTTGGTGGTTAGTGTCAAGGGTGGATCAAGGTTTTTTCGAAATGTAGAGATAATACTGTTCCTACGAGAGAAGCATTTATAGATGTGTTTTGCGATCGCTTTTTGTATTAAAATATTTTTGCCTGGTAGTTTATAAGGTAATGGAACGCATCTTGTTTCGTCATTCTACTGAATCCAAATAAGGAGGCTGGAGTGGAGGGAGGGGGGGGGAAAGATATATTAAACGTATGATAGAGCTGTAGCAGTGTGGATCCACCGTTGGTTATTCCTATCATATCCTGTAGCACTTGTTAAACTGCGTGATTTTAAAATTGATGCATCTATTCTTTTCCCAAAATGCCTTAAACGTAAACATGAAATACAATTCACACAAAGCAAATTGGAAACACCATTTTTTCATACAGAATACGAAAAAATGACTGTTTGAGCCTTTCTACAAGATATATTCATATGACTGTTTGTTTAAAAGGTTCACTCCTGATTCCCTACGCTGGTACCTCGTGAAGGGGAAGTTTGACGATGCCAAAAAAGTCCTTGTAGATGTCGCCAAGGGCTGTGGGAATAATTACACCAAACAAGACTTCGAGTTTGAAGAGGAACACACATTTAATATAGAACATGAAAGGCTTGGCGACATCAGAGATCTGTTCCATTCGCGCTCCATGGCGCACAGGACACTTGTCAGCTGGTATTGCTGGTGAGTCACGCAATTATGTCACGCTATTACATTTTATTCTCGTTATCATTGTGTCATGCATTTATGTCACATATCCTGTTACGCATTCCTGTCACGCATGCATACTATACTAACTAGCTTTTGTCTAGCTAGTACCACCAATCCTAGCATTTGCCACGCAACCATGTTATGCATTTCTGTATCACATTCATGTAACGTTTCCTTATCACCCGGTTAATAAATATCAGCACCACTGTTAGCTGCTGTCACGCAAGCGTATTACTCATTTCTGTAATTTATGTCACACATTCCTGTTTTTCATCCATGTCACGTGGCCTTATTAGGTTGTTTAGTGGTGTGGTGTATTACAGAATCAGCATTACTAGCTATTGTCCCGCAACCATGTCACACATTCCTGTTTCTCATCCATGTCACGCGGCCTCATTACCAGGTTGGTCAGTGGTCTGGTATAATACGGAATCAGCATTACTAGCTATTGTCACGCAACCATGTCACACATTCCTGTTTCTCATCCATGTCACGCGGCCTCATTACCAGGTTGGTCAGTGGTCTGGTATACTACGGAATCAGCATTACTAGCTATTGTCCCGCAACCATGTCACACATCCATGTTTCTCATCCATGTCATGCGGCCTCATTACCATGTTGGTCAGGGGTCTGGTATACTACGGAATCAGCATTACTAGCTATTGTCATTGTCACGCAACCATGTCACACATTCCTGTTTCTCATCCATGTCACGCGGCCTCATTACCAGGTTGGTCAGCGGTCTGGTATATTACGGAATCAGCCTCAGTAGCACCACCATTGGCGGCGACATGTACCTCAACTTCTTCCTGTCTGCGTTATTCGAGGGAATCGGCATGGCAATAGGAATTCCTCTTCTCGACAGGTAGTGTGTACTCATATCATTTTAACGAAGGCACGAATATAATAAACATCCCCGTATAAGAAACTACAGGCTGAAATTTGGCATTAATACCCACTAACATGGCTTATATGTTTTAGTGACTACTGTATATTGTTATAGCGACAAGCGGTGTTATATATTGTGCTATATTATGGACATAGCCACCCTTCACCCAAGAGACACCCTCCCCAGACCAATATGAGAAATGTAACGGGGGTCTCGGCGTGTGTTTTTGTGCATCAGGTTTGGCAGGAAGAAAACTATAGCAGCCTCAATGTGCGTTGCAGCGTTGGCAGCAATCGTAGCAGCACTTCTCAGCCAATATGATGATGGCAGTCAAGGTAAGTATATTTTATATGAACAAATAAATATGGCGTATCTTAACGCTCGATTCTAGGCCCTCGATATAATGCATAGTTGCCCGCAATCGTTTCTCAGCAAATATGTTGATGGTAGTAAAGATGAGTATCGATATTATTGGGAAATACATATGGCGTATATAACGCTCGATCCTAGGCCCTCTACATTGTATCGTTGGGAGCCGCCGTAGACTCAGCTAAAAACGTTTAATGATGACAAATACATGTGGCATAACTCAAAATTCCAGGATCGATCCGAGGCCCTCCTTTATCAGATATACAGCAATAGATTAATAGCAATTGAAATTAACTGATTAATGTCTTCAATAAACTGTTAACAGCAATGCTTGTTGGCAAGATAATCTCAGCCATGGTGATCGCCAAGTTCTTCGTGACGATTGCATTTGATGGAGTCTACGTCTACTCGTCAGAGTTGTTCCCAACAGTCGTAAGGTAACATCGATACTTTTTTTATATTTGTTTTTCTAAAAATTGATGATGGGTATCAGAAACCTTGTTAGACGCAGTTTACCGGTATCGAACTAGCAGCATATCGCTTTATCATGTAACTAGAAAAACTGCTACTTATGCTGTAGAAAAAACTAGAGGTTGCCTTCTTGTTGGTGTGTAGGAAAACAGGAAAATAACATGTTTTATTGTGCGGCTGTAGGAACACGGCAATGGGGACATCTACTTCAGCAGCACGAATTGGTTCTTTTGCTGCGCCATTCACTGTATACTCGGTAAGGCAAGAAAGACACTTACGAGATTACGATACTTTTACGAGATTACGTTACAAGCGTCCGCCTTTATGTATTTGTATCGCACATTTGTAAGCTTTTATGTCGCTTATTTCATTGTGCATACTTAGTACGACTAAAAAGACATTAACTTACAAGCGTTCGCCCATATACAGTCGATTGACAAAAAGTTGTCGTTAACCGGCTTCTCGACTACGCAACAAGCCCGCATGTAACGATGTAAGTATGGGTTAAAGCACGAAGCTAGCTGCATGTATCAGCCACTGCATAACTTGTTAATATAAGCAGCTAGTTCGCCCTTATGTGCCTATGCCTCGTACCCAGGCTCTTACGAGCGTGACCGGACTAAGCGTGTTCTACTACTGTAGAACGACAGTTGACCCTTCCCTTGTTCCTTTGCGCCAGTGCTAAACCTTCCCATGACTCATTACGCTCACTAGTATATTTCTCACTTGAGACTTGAGACGCCTAGGTACGAGGCAGTTTTGGTGGTGAACAGCTAGAGTCTTGGCAGTTCTTGAGATAAACGAGAAATATGTCATTGGACTCCTGAATATTAGAAAAACCGTCAGCTATTTCTTGACAAGAGCGTTAACCACGAACATCTTTGTCTTTTTTTTTCATCAGCAAAAAGTCCATCCCATGATGCCTTTCGGGATCATGGCCCTGAATGCGCTAATTTGCGGCATTCTCTGCATGACTCTTCCCGAGACCAAGGACAAACCGCTGCCCGATACCGTCAAGCAGACCGAGGAGTCCCCGTGCGAGTATGCATTCGAGGCTGATCAAAATGGCTGCATTGTCGAGGAGAAATTGCTCCAACCCTTCCCCACACAGTATGTCAGTGCTGCTTGATGGACACAGGGCTCCCACACACAGCATGTCAGTGCTGCTTGATAGGCACAGGGCTCCCACAAACAGCATGTCAGTGCCGATTGATGGACACAGGGCTCCCACACACAGCATGTCAGTGCCGATTGATAGACACAGGGCTCCCACACACAGCATGTCAGTGCCGATTGATGGACACAGGGCTCCCACACACAGCATGTCAGTGCCGATTGATGGACACAGGGCTCCCACACACAGCATGTCAGTGCTGCTTGATAGACACAGGGCTCCCACACACAGCATGTCAGTGCCGATTGATAGACACAGGGCTCCCACACACAGCATGTCAGTGCCGATTTATGGACACAGGGCTCCCACACACAGCATGTCAGTGCCGATTGATGGACACAGGGCTCCCACACACAGCATGTCAGTGCCGATTGATAGACACAGGGCTCCCACACACAGCATGTCAGTGTCGATTGATGGACACAGGGCTCCCACACACAGCATGTCAGTGCCGATTGATGGACACAGGGCTCACACACACAGCATGTCAGTGCCGATTGATAGACACAGGGCTCCCACACACAGCATGTCAGTGCCGATTGATGGACACAGGGATCCCACACACAGCATGTCAGTGCCGATTGATGGACACAGGGCTCCCACACACAGCATGTCAGTGCCGATTGATAGACACAGGGCTCCCACACACAGCATGTCAGTGTCGATTGATGGACACAGGGCTCCCACACACAGCATGTCAGTGTCGATTGATGGACACAGGGCTCCCACACACAGCATGTCAGTGCCGATTGATGGACACAGGGCTCCCACACACAGCATGTCAGTGTCGATTGATGGACACAGGGCTCCCATGTAACCCCCCTACCTAAAGTGGATGTACCAAAGGGCAAGACCGAGTACAGAGGAATCAACATTACGCCTGTTATTGCCCGAGCTTTCGAAAAAGCTGTTTATAACATTCACGTGCGAGAAACCGTAGAAGAACTTCTGAGTTCCACTCAGTTTGCATATAGAACTGGCGGGAGTTGCACAGACGCGCTACTATGCATGCAGCACTCGGTCTACGGCTATCTAGATAGTCCGGAATGCAAAGCCGTCAGATTGTTTGCGATGGACTTTTCCAAAGCGTTCGATAGCGTAAAACACGTAAATGTGTCATGTAAGCTTAAACAATTACCATTAAGTCCCTTTATTGTTAATTGGTATCTGAGTTTTTTGGCTAGCCGCCAACAGCGCGTGGTATACAATGGGTTTGAGTGTCATTGGAAATGTGTAAATCGAGGTACAACGCAGGGCAGCGTTAGTGGCCCGTATCTTTTTAACATATTTATCAATGATTTAGAAATCAATTTATGTAATCAGCCCGCTCTGTTTAAATATGCTGACGACTCAAATATTGTTATTCCTGTCTGGGCCAATGGCGAATGTCGCACGGACTTAGTAGATTTGTTTTTAACTTGGACAAAGGACAATGGCATGGTATGTAATTCATCTAAATGCAAAGAGCTAGTTTTCCGCAAGAAAGGGTGGAATCAGAATATCGAGTTAGTGAACAACATTCCGCAATGTACGGTATTACCGATTCTAGGGATTACCTTTCAGTCTAACGGCAAATACAGTGAACATGTGCGTTCCAAGTTAACAAAGGCAAATAAGTGTCTTTACATTTTAAGATCTTTAAGAAAGGAAGGAATTTGTCAAGAAGAACTCGATCACCTCTTTAAGTCTATTGTCCTTCCTAATTTCACTTATGGCTTGTCCGTTTTTGGTGCCTCAGACTCGGATCTCACAAACATACAGAACTTCCTAGAGAGATGCTTTAAAAGGAAATACATTTCAAACATTGTAAACATCCGTAAACTTCTAGAGGAGGCAGATAAGAAGATTTATCGTACTCGCTTAGATCAACCTGAATATCCTCTGAGCAAAATCCTGCCTAAGAAAAAAGACCAAAAATACAACCTCAGAAAAAGAAATGTGATTTATCCTAGGGTTCACTCAGAGCGATTCAAAAATACTTTTGTCAATAGGCTTGTATTTAAATATAGTGACATATAATTGATGTAGCGCATTTACTTATAATCGGTTTCTCCTACATTTTGTAAACTTAGACATGTTGATTTATCTAAGGCAATAAAGATTATTATTATTATTATTATTATTATTATTATTATTATTATTATTATTATTATTATTATACACACAGCATGTCAGTGCCGATTGATGGACACAGGGCTCCCACACACAGCATGTCAGTGCCGATTGATGGACAAATGCCCAATAGAGTGCCCGATAAAAAAAATAGGTTTTCTTAGAAAGCGTAAATGTCCATCATTTCACGCAAAGCATCAATTCATATCGCTTGGCTTGAAGTCAAATTTATTTAGCCTCGTCTCCAAGCTACTCTCGGTGAGCTATACATCTTTTCAGATACTTTCTCCAAAGATGGTCACAGTCATATTGAAAATTACCCAAAAGACCCTGGGGACGAGGTTGGGATCTATACTCATTCGAATTCAAAATGGCGGTCGCTCTATGAGCTTGCAAGCGCGAAATCAAAAGGAAGAGGCCATTTAGTATTAGTTGCTTTATTCTCATTATTGGTCCTCTGATGAACACATTGTTTTCGTCATCAGACTACATACATGATGTTTCATGGCCAGAAAAGCCCGTTCTTGCCCTCGGCATCCACTTTTCGACAAACTCCACATTAACACATTGACCCCTCAACTGGCCTGTACCGGCTTTGGGAAGTACCCACAACCCAAAAAATTCATAAATGCAAAATAAACACAACAAGATGAAGATATTCAGGCATCCGTCTAAGGGATAAATGGTCTTGAAGATATGCATCCAACCAAGGTGTTGGCAACTACTCTTAAGCCAAATAATAGCACAGGTTCTTTGACAAATTTCAAATCGAACAAGGAAAGAAAAGCAGAATCACCCCTCTCAATAAAACGCTCAAAATACCACACAAGGAAGAGAGATCAGCAAACACAATTCAAGACACAAATAGATACATTTATTCTGATCCTCCAGGTTCATTTCCATGGCCTCAAAACACAATGTCCACTCCTTGAAGGCTTGTAAAACCACTAAGATGCCTTTACGGATTGCAAAGCATTCTGGGAGATCCAGGGAAAAAATCACGAGTGGAGGGCCAGTCAGCACTCCTCTCCCCAAAGTCAGATGGTTTTTTATAAGTCTTTTCACCCGAAGCCAAACGAACCAATTCCAGGTCATACAGACCCAGAATAGCAGTGTAAACAATTTTGGAATCAATTTGGTTCCAGCATTTAGGAGAGCTGTGGTGATTCATTAGAAAATTATTTTCTCATCCAGGCAAAGCCAAACAAGAAAAAATCATCATAAATCCACCTTTGCTTGCAAATATCCATAAGCAAAGCACTCAATTATGCCCCAAAAGACATCATGATGTCCTGAAACACTCTCCTAATATGCTCATAGCTGTATTTTTGATGAAAAATACAAGCAACCATCAACTTGTGCTCGCTTCAGCACAACGACGAGGGATTAAATGTGGGGACCGCAAAGCACTGTTGGAAAGCTTTGATACCGCTGACTAGGTGCAAACTCAGAATAGGGGGGAGGTATCTGTTTTCAGTCTGTTTTTTGTAAATCCAGCTCAAAAATAGCCAGGAGTCAATGGGTTAAGCAACCACCTTAAATTTTACGATAAGCTAGACAACTTGAAAAAATGTCTGAACACGTGGGAAAGGAGGAGCCTCACGATACAAGGACGAATAAATATTGTCAAAACTCTACGCCTGTCTTAATTAGTTTATAACACGTCGGTGTTATAAAAAAAAGGTTTTTCGACGAGTGCACGTACGCTTTTGTATGGAAAAATAAACCACCGCGTATAAAAAAAGCCATTCTTATAGGAAAAATAGAGGACGGGGGTCTTGCAATGATAAACTTCGAAGATATGGAAAGAGCGATTAATTTAAGCTGGATAAAACTGCAAATGGATGAAAACCAGGCTGTCTGGAAAATGTTTTTGCTGAAATGTCAATACAAGCTCAAATCTGTGAATCAATATGCCCTTTTGGAATTTTATCTCGCTCTTTTGAAATATTGGCAGGAATTACGACAGAATTGGTATATTACACCGGAACATCAGATAATTTGGAACAATAGTATGATTAAAATAGGCAGGGCCACTGTCTTCTATAAGGACTGGTGGGAAAATCGTATGGTTTTAGCTATGACTAACTGGACGAGTCGGGAGCTTAAATACTTTCAGTAGTTTTAGGGAAAAAATCCCCAAGATAAACACCAATTTTCTTAGATATTTAGGTCTTATAGACGCTGTGAAATTTAACATGCAAAAACAATGCGCCCGCACGTCTGGCGATCAGCTCGATTAACCTGACTGGTTCAAAGACTTCTCAAAGCTTACGAAAAAAAAGATCTGTGAGCAGTTCGCAAAACCGACGGCAGAAAACAAGATATAAGCAAATGGAATAAAAGACAATGATTTGAAGAAGGTATACGCCCGCCCTTTCAGCACTACCAAGGAAGCAAAAATACGCCTGTTTCAATTTAAGATAAATCACAATATTTTAGTAACTAACGCCTTTCTACACAAAGTTAATATTAAAGCAAAAGACAAATGCCCAAAGTGTAATAATATCCACACACTTGAGAACCTATTGTTTGAATGCCCACATGTCTTTCTCTTTTGAAACCGTTTTGAGTTAGTGGACCAAATACACCCAGCAAAATATTCACCTAAAACATTAGGGGTGAAAGAAACGCATTTTACTTTTCAGAGCGTTTTCTCTATTTTACGCTATAAAGCTAAAATTGAATACGCTGTGAATAAACCAAAAGCTGAGAGAAGGTGGAATGCCCTTGAGTCGTGGCTGAAGACGGCCTTTGTTAGCAATATAGAAAAAAAACGCAAACGAAATGTAAAAGAAAAATAAAATAAAAAAAAGCAATACCAAAAATACGAAAAAGCAAACAAAAATGGACTGTAAAAGAGAAAAGCATTTAAAAATGGATAAAAAATATTAAAAAAGCAAATATATATATATATATATATATATATAAAGAAGCAAATGAACTGTGAAAGAGTAAAGTAAAAAAAGCGCAACAACTTGTAAAGAAATATTAAAAGTGGGAAGCCGCCTTCTGTGTAAAAACTGTAACTTGTACCTCGTAATGTATTATTTTGTAAATTGTAAACATATATATGTAATAAAATTTATTTTAAATTAGAAAAAAATTACGTATTACCTTCGCGAGTTGTGTGTTCACATCGGGGAGGGTGTGGGGCAAACCCTAGCCTACTGTTACGACCTTACAACTGTCAAGACTACATGGAGACCAGGCTTTCGGGAGAAGCACCATGCATCATATTCATTTTTCGCCTGTTTTTGTCAGATCTTGAGAATGGTCATAGCACTTTTCATATTCATTCATTACTGTGAATTTAGATCTGTGATGAATCTATAGGTGTGTTGCAGGTATCTAAGATTGTAAACCCCCCTAGGTATGTTATGTGAAGTTTTTTTGTATAATTCCAATAAAATTTGACACTTTTTATACCAAAGGGGTACTGTCTATAAGAGATCTGTTTACTGTGTTGACTTGAGAGATCTCTATTATCGGGCAAGCTTTGGAATAAGAAGTAAAAATGGTACAAGTTTGAACCAAAGTTGTGTTCATGGGCAGTAACTTTTGTTTGTAGTTGCAAACCTATTAAGTACCACGTGATATCCATCTAATAAAACTTTTAATATATCATTAGAATAATAATATGTACAATAAAATAACGAAAAAATTACTCAAACTTCCTCAACTAATCCGAGTAGATTTTCTAATGAAACAGGAGGGTAAGCTCTGATCAACAAAATGTGGTGAGTGTAGTTGAGCACATTTTGCCAGGTGGAGGTACATGATCTTACATTATATTAGCATCAGTAATTCGAGGAGCCTATGGCCAAAAGAACAAATTTCTATATACACATTCCATAAACTCAAAGAGTTACAGTAAGTAACAATTTTTGTAAAGCTCTATATTATTATATAGTACATTTGGCTTTGTGACAGAGCTTAATAAGTTATATTTCCTACTATTTTCCAGGCATTAATACTTCCTTCTCATATTTCTCATCCAATGTCCTTTTGTAATCTGGAAGAAAAAAAGTTTTTAATTAGAAAATAATAAGCAAGGCATATCAGAAAAAAATAATGATTACCTTGGGGTCTCAACCACAATTCTGCAGCCTGGGCATTGAGTGGGCTTTCCAAGTTTGGATCTGTGAAAATAATTTGTACACAATTTACTTTGAACGAGCTGTCATCTCTATGCCACACATCTTACGCTGTTTGCTGCAACTTGTAGATTAAATATTTTGTTGGGAGACTATTGGCATGCATGGAACAATTTTCAAGCATCTTTCTGATAAATTCGGGATAAATCATGTCAAACAAGGCCCATTTTTCAAAGTTAGCTTACCTTCTAACAAGCTCTGTATGGAAAGGAGAAGCGTTCTAACATTGTAAGAAGGGGCCCACTTTTCCTAAAACAAAAACAATGGAAAAATTGGTATCATGACATACTGGACTACAACAATGTAGTAGAATATTGAGAAACAAATACTTAGTCTATAGGAAGCAGAACTTAGAAACAAAGACCTTGTGGTGCAAACGGTACAGTAAAAAATGGTAAATTCCATTAACCCTCTTGGGAAAGAACAAGTGTTCTAAGCCCCATGTGAACCTCAATCTCCCCCAGGACCATAGGGGGTTGGCGATTCAAATGACTAGTGCATTACAATGACAACACGTACACAACTACATTTCAATTTCCACTGTCACGTTCTTTGCAACTTTTATTATTTTCACCGTATGCCACCGTATAACCATTTGACTGCATACCGCAAGGAAATTGATATGATTGATTAAAAGTGGATTCCTGGCATGAACTCAGATAAATAAGTTAGTTATGTGCCAAAGTCCCTAATATCCCTGTTGTTGTCATCCTATCTTTTCTAAAGTGTTGCATTATGAATGAGGTACTTACCTTGAGAATGTCCAGGCAAATGTTTCCTTGTTGGTCAACATTGGGGTGGAAGCAGGGGGTAGTGAATTTGACCTTAGGCGCCTGGTACGGGTACTCCTTGGGGAAGCTTATCGTCAGCTTGTACTTCAGACCATCATACAGCTATTGGAAAATAAAGTGCTATTTTCTCAGAATATACATGCTTACACGATACAATCAACTTACGAATAAATTAAAGCCACAAGCAAACGGCACAAACAACAACCAGTATTGCTGGAATTTCTTTTGGCTGAGAAGAGAAGGATGTTGCTGCGAACTTCTTTAACTCCAAACATAAGGTAAGAGCTTTTTTGACAATCCAGTATGAATTATCTACTCGCGTTTTAGGAGGCTTCTTACCGTATCTTTTACGCCTGTTATCGTTGCATTCCACTCGACCATTGTGTCATTTATCGGAAAAGCGGAGACTGTTTTCTCATTCTGGTTTGAAACAAGAAGAGACATATATAGTAGAAGAAGGAGAGGTATATTGACGAAACATGTAATGGAAAATACGGTACTCAATCATAAATAAAACGAGGTCGTATAACAAAAAAGTATTTACCGTCATCATTAAATCCATGAGATCTTGGTTCAATCTAGAAAGAAAAATCCGGACAGAAAACATATAATTGTTTTAGTAGTGTTTTATAAGTAAATGAACAACTAATAAAGCACAAAACAGTTAAATGTATTACCTTTTTAAAATACTCATCGTGGAATGCTTCAAGTCAAGTAGAAGACTCGACTTTTGCCTGCAAAACTCGCCTCTTGCCTTGTGAGAATGATCGAAGATTCGAAAAGGTTACGATTTCAAATTCCGTAACCGGTAGCAGCAACCAATCAAAATACCATACATAAATTATATCAACCAATCAAAATACAGACGTTTCACCGGTCCCCTCAATAAGATACCGAAATGCTTCGCGTGCCGCAATAACAGAAAATGCTTGGGTTCCCTGTGCTATATTAGAGACTGGGGAGAGATCGCCATCTTAGATTTTTATATTAGAAGAAGGAAGAACTAAAAAGGTTATTTGTTGTTGAAAAATGCCTTACGCAAATCAACCCAGCGTAAAAATTCTCGAACTGACAGATGAAAATGTGAAGTTTATAATAGAGAAGACTGGAATGAGGTAGTAGAATTTTATATTATTATAATGTCAGTTCCTCTGTTACGCTTTTCGTCGCATTCACGTGTTCTGTGTCAAAAATTTGTGCTTTTTTCTGCTAGTATGGCTAATGGACTGAGAAGAATCTTCATTGCAGAAACCCCTACAATAGGTGAGAAAATTGCTTCCGGTAGATATTGCCACTTTATCTCCCGGTCTAGTCAATCGTTAAAAATCGATTCCGATTTGGCAAACGTTAACTTAAATCGAAAAAAATCGATGATACATGTAGCTGATTGATTTTTACCGATTGAATTTAAAAATCGTTAGAAACCGACCCCACTTTAAAAAAAGTTAACGATTTTTATGCACTAGTCATTTGAAATCCCCACCAACATTTTCCCGGGAAAGTGTGGGCTTAATGTTGGGGTTTAGAGCACTTTTGAACAAAGATCTTTCCCGAGGGGGTGGGGGAATTTACAGCTTTTTACTCTAAGACTTGTCCCCACTATGGGGGCTTGGGGACAAATGAATAACATCACAAAATGTACTTTGCAAAAGTTGTGTCAGTTTCTGGTTTGTGACTCTTTCTCTTCTGTAGCAAGGAATTCCACGTATCGGAGTGTGGAAAGCTGCATGGTGAAATGTGCGAAAACAAATACGACAATTAACACCAGACTTTTTTGGTAACTGTTATTTTCACTCGCTGAGAAGTGTATTGGCTTTGAAAGATAAAGGCTTATTTCAGATGACTTGTTGTCCTGTAGTTGCCTATAGTTTGCATCCTGAGGGGTAGTGGTATTTGACTGCAGTTTTGTCCCGAGGGGGTAGGGGCTTTTCTCTGTTTTGTACAGGGTCAAAGTCTAAACCCCAACCCTTCACCGCAACCATGGGGGGGGGGGGGTTCAATTGACTAGTGCATTATTGATTCATTACGATTTTTAAGGCAGTAGAAACCAGGTATTGTTGTATACCGTGTGAATGCTAACCATGAAACATATTGACCCATAACAACACTACCTAACAGCCCACATTTTATGCTAAATATCACATGTTTTCTTATAATTTAATTGTTTGGGGACTTTCAACGGACAGACAACATATTTATGACAGCAGTTTCTTAATCATATTTTCTTTACAACTGATCGAATTAATGGGGTTCGCATGGTCATGAGCAGCCAGTCAACTGATTATAAACTCATAAGATAAATCATCAAGAATGTGCCCAGTTGGGAATTTGCCACAATATGCTGCTTCATGTAACTGCCTTTTTAGCTTTTTCCTTGCAGGCGCGTTCCCAGGATTGGCCGAGGGGGGGAGGGGGGATGTGTGTGCAGTCATCATCACAGGTATCATACGGAAAAAGCATAGTATTTGAATACAGTTGAAGCTCTCGTAAGCGACCACCTTGGGAAATGAAAATTGTGGTCGTTAACGGAGCTGGTCTTTTACGAGAGCTTGCTGTCATAAGCGACCACTGGGTGCCAAAAACTTGAACAATAGGTGTTGGTCGCTTACAGGAGCTTACTTAAAATGGAATCTAAAAGCTTTCGTGATAATAACAACGCTGTAATATTTTGGTTTATTGCTTGATTTTAATGGGAAAGTTTGACTGAAAACATCTACAAAGAAAGTGCATTTCAACGGCACACAACCATATTTCTACAGATTCATTTTTCTTTAATATTTATACAATCACTAATAACTGTAACTGTGAACAAAACAAACTTGAAAGAACAGACTCATAAATCCATGGAACCATGTTGGGAAAATGTTTGCAAAACGAGGTATTGTTCTCATAATGAGAGTGAGTTGTTTTTTATACTTAACATCAATTAATTCTATGTAAAGTAGCTCATTATGTTCGTTTGCATCGAGGACTTAAGCTTTTTGTCAATGAGAATATCTTTGGCGGCTACAAAGAGCGCAGTAAGCTTCTCATTGTTTTGCCACAAAGAAAAGCTCAATAACTTATTTACATGGATAAGACAACCTTCGGCGCTTGCACTTTCAGGTTGCCTGAGGGGAATGTCGAACTCTGTACTGGAAAGGCAGCTTTTGTGAAACATTACAACATTTCCACTATCTATGTGATTTTAGCATGCATTGGACATGATGTTTATCAGGTGTTGACTGATGTTGTAAAGCCAAAAATCATTGTGGTCGCCTACGAGAGCTTAAAAATAAAAGAAAATCTCAGTTGGTGGTTTGAAATTGTGGTCGTTAACAAAGCTGGTCGTACCAATAAGTTGTTCGCTTACGAGAGCTTAGAATTACAGAGTTTGTGTGACAATTTAATCGGTGATTCGTGGTCGTTATCTGAGCTGGTCGCTTACAAGAGCGGTCGTTCAGAGAGCTTCGACTGTATTCCCTACAAAGAAATGACCCACCTTTTGGCTGCGATGCGCGTGCACCCCTCTGTGTACGTTCTGCCTTGGTAAAGGGGCACATTTTCATGCTAAGTGGCACATTCATCTCTCGCCCACTCGGAATCTCCCAGTAGGGTCATCAAATGGCTCCCGAAAAGCAGTACTATAATAATGCAGAAAATGACAATGCAGGCACTCACTCGGTGTCTTTATCTCCTTTCCTGACACTCAATGATTTTTATCAATGTGTATCTATATCATTTTTAATGATTTACTAGACCGGGTTTATATGAAAAGTACTGCATATAGTTCCCAGTCTATAGTCAATCAATGAAAATTGATATTGATACAAATCGATCATTGATTGATTCCTGAAAGCGTTAAAAACTGTTTGGGAAAATAAGGGTGCAGAAAAAAATAATATAGATTTTTTATTTATTTATATAACTTAAACAGAAGCTTAGAAAAACGTTTTTATCCACGACAGAAGGGCCTAAAAGGCAAACTAACAAATGAGGATAGAATGAGGACATAGAACAACCTCTAGCCAGTAATGCCAAGTTTTCACCCACCTCAGTCATCCCAGGGACTGCAGGGATGCGTGTGACTACAACTACCCAGGGACGGGAAAGCCATGAATTTGATCAGTTGTAAAGAAAATACAATTAAATAAGCTGTTGTTGATCATGGATCGTATGATTGATGAAACCGGGTTAATTGTGCAATTGTGAACGGTCTCCTTTTTTATCTTTATTTGTAGCCATAGATTGGGTACAGATCGAGAACAACACTTCAGTGCTCCATGACGAGTTCATTGCTCACAGATTAGGTAAGATATTACACCATATTTACCCCCGTATAAGACACACCAGTGTATAAGACACACCAAAAATTTTGAGTTCAAAATAGTAAAAAAGTCAATATTCAAATGTTTTAATCTTGCACTGCGTGCTACAGTAACACAAGAAAGAAATGCCACAAAAAGCAAATTTGCCATTTGTTAGTGAAAGATTCAATAGAACTAAAATCAAAGTGTTACTGTGAAGAACAACGCCATGACTGTCCTTTGTCTTGTCTTACATTTGAAAATCACCACTGGTTTCAACTTCATTCCATCCAAATTAAAAAAAAGTGCTATTTCATGTAAAAGACACACCCTAATTTTGAAGGTCATTTTGGAGTGAAAAAGTGTGGCTTATACGTGGGTAACTACGGTATTTGAAACTACTACACCCACAAAAAGACTTACAAAAGACGTATAAGTTCATGCATTTCACTGATTTTTGTCAGTGTTGGTTACTGAAGAGGACTGAAGAATCACAAAACATATTCCAGAACACGACTGGACACTGATGAGACATGTCTGTGCAAACAATCCAGCATCTGGTTACCAGTGTCAATGATCTAAATCACCCTATTGTTCATAATGGTTTTTTTTTTATAATAATAATGATTTGACAGTGCAGTGATGGTAATTGGTTATAGTTGTTGCTTAGAATCCATTGTAGAGCTTTTTACCAGCTTACACCTTGCCATTGCCAGCAGCCTGTTACTAAAGATTTAAATAAATCTTTGATTGAAAATTCATAGAGAATAAACCAGTTACTAGTTTTTATGGACTCCCAAAGTAACAAGCACTAATTAACAGCTTCAAAGACAAGCTGATTCAGATCCCTCCCCTCTCCCCTCTCCCCCCTCCCCCACTACAACTTCCACTCTGAGTTTATTGTTCAGCCCTCTTACCAAGCATTGATTTTTGATTTTCCACAGGACTTGTGCCATTGACAAGTGATGAAGTCGTTGATAGGATGACGTTTTCAAGGGTGAGGATATAGATAGAATATTTTTTGGTTAATTATGACATTTTAATGAAGGCATTACATAATGCGAAAAAGTAGTCATAAGTACAAAGTATTCAAAATGTACATGAGCCTAACCATAGTAGATGCATAGCAGATTATATTACCTTATACTTTAAGTCAGTCAACCTGATAATGTATACCTATTGTAGCCCAGAGAAAAATAAGGCACCCTTGATCTACATATTCTATCCATATATTTTCCTAAGTGAAAATATATTTTTTAAGTGTGGTCTCAAACATCATGCATTACGACAAAAGCCCTGTTGAATATCTGTATTTTAATCAAATTTAAACTGATTTTGGATAAGAAGTATTGATTTAAAGTGGAAGTAGGGAGATGAAATATATTACACATTGTTCTTATTTTGTATAAAATATGCCAATAAATCTAAACTATATATCATTTCTGTGCCTGTGTGTAGGATTGTAAGTGTGATGAGTTCTGTGACGATTGTTCCATTGAGTTCACCCTTGTGCCAATAAACTAAACTATACATCATTTCCGTGACTGTGTGTAGGATTGTATGTGTGGTGAGTTCTGTGACAATTGTTGCATTGAGTTCACCCTTGTGCCAATAAACTAAACTATACATCATTTCTGTGCCTGTGTGTAGGACTGTATGTGTGATGGGTTCTGTGACGATTGTTCCATTAAGTTCACCCTTGTGCCAATAAACTAAATTATACATCATTTCTGTGCCTGTGTGTAGGATTGTACGTCTGATGAGTTCTGTGACAATTGTTCCATTGAGTTCACCCTTGTGCCAATAAACTAAACTATACATCATTTCTGTGCCTGTGTGTAGGACTGTATGTGTGATGGGTTCTGTGACGATTGTTCCATTAAGTTCACCATTGTGCCAATAAACTAAACTATACATCATTTCTGTGCCTGTGTGTAGGATTGTACATCTGATGAGTTCTGTGACAATTGTCCCATTGAGTTCACCCTTGTGCCAATAAACTAAACTATACATCATTTCTGTGCCTGTGTGTAGGATTGTACATGTGATGAGTTCTGTGATGATTGTTCTATTGAGTTCACCCTTGATGTGAAGTGTACCGATGACAGCACAAGACATGTGACTACTCAGGATCTAATCTCTACCAACCCAAGATGTGTACCTGTATGTATATGTTAATGCATAATTATATGTTTAATACTTCATTTCATCTACTTCAAATTATTTGGCAACTATTCAATTGTTTTTGTTTCTTTTAGGTTACATCTAGGAACAGAGAAGATGACAGTAGAGAGTATATGGAACAGGATGGTAAGCCTTAAGATACAACTACTATAGTATTTTCTGAAAGGAATTGTGCATGCTAAAGGGGTACCTATATAATTCAAACCATTCTCATAATAAGTTAAACCCTTCTTATAATTCCTAGTCCCTTGACCATGTTTTATTTCCCATATTCATTTAACTATTTGCCCAATCTATAGATATTCTAATTGTCAAGCTCAGAAAAGGACAAGTAAGTATCCTGTCTTTTTTTTTATTTACAGAAAGCTCAGTCCACTCGATACGATAGATGCTTGTTGTCTTCATTCTTCTTTTTTCTAATATTATATATTTGTTACCATTTTTCAGGAACTAAAACTAAGAGCATTTGCCAAAAAGGTTAGGCTTCATATGTACCCTAGAACCAAGAGTAGAGATTCTGTTCTTATATAATATTTGAGACAGACTGAGATTGTTTTAGGGCTTCAAACAGTTTGAGCAAGAAATGGTCAGAAATCTTGTAAAGAACAAGAAAGCAATTAGAAAAGAAATGGATAAGTTGATAACAAATTCATTGTGCAACAATGAGCCAACATTTAAGCCAAATCTTGCCATATACGGTAGGATTGGAGCATTATTTAGTATTTATAATAAGAGATACTATAAAAACTATTTTATTTGTATTTCACTTTCTCCTGGGATTTTTTTCTAAACACAAAATGTATGTAGTACTGTGGTGAGATGTCTAAGAGTTGATTTTTCTATGAATGAACTGATTAAGTGATATTTCCCAGGGGTTTGCTAAAGAGCACGCAAAGTGGAACCCTACAGCAGGTGTGGCCTTTGAGTATGATCCTGATAATGCCCTGCGGCACACAACTTATCCGCGCCCAGAGGAGTGGCCAAAGAGTGAATACACAGAACTTGAAGAAGATCAATGTGAGTACAGTGGGGCATGAAAGATTGAAGTTAATCAGTTTTTGCCAGAACTTGAAGAAGATCAATGTGAGTACAGTGAAGCATGAAAGATTGAAGTTAATCAGTTTTTGCCAGAACTTGAAGAAGATCAATGTGAGTACAGTGGGGCATGAAAGATTGAAGTTGATCAGTTTTTGCCAGAACTTGAAGAAGATCAATGTGAGTACAGTGAAGCATGAAAGATAGAAGTTTATCAGTTTTTGCCAGAACTTGAATAAG
Organism: Nematostella vectensis; assembly: GCF_932526225.1. Taxonomy (NCBI): domain Eukaryota; kingdom Metazoa; phylum Cnidaria; class Anthozoa; order Actiniaria; family Edwardsiidae; genus Nematostella; species Nematostella vectensis. Next base: position 13,076,854 of record NC_064046.1, on the reverse strand, counting down.
ATCAGTACAGTAAAGCATGAAAGATTGAAGTTAATCAGTTTTTGCCAGAATTATTTCTACTGCTTGTTTATTTTTTTACTTTTTAGATCAAGCCCCTTTTGATCCTAACGCCAAAGCTGACAAGTTTTACATCAATGTTGAGGTACGTTGAAGAAGTTAAGCATTATTTATTGATGAATTTGAAAATGAAATATAGTAACTTTGAATACCCTGCTTGAAGAGCTTTCTCCCTCTTTGTTTCTGTCAGTTTATCTGTGGCATGTCCCTGTTATTTCGCTTTCTCAAGAACATGAACGAGAAAAAACAGAGACATAATTTAACTGATAGAAAAAAAGAGGAAGAAAGCTCTTCTAGCAGGATAAACTTTGAAAGTACATTAATAGTATAACTTAACAGGATTTAGATAAAAGGATACTGGTATATACTGTTGGTGACTGATTTTCAATTCCATTATCCTTACAGTACTTATTCTTATAAATGTACAAGAGCCAAAAAATATATCTGAACTATACCCATTTATAGCATGCATGTTGAATGTTGGGAATGTTTAATTTGTACAAGCCCTTAATGATATTTTTGTGTGTGTGTGTGACTTAAATCTAATAAGTCTGTTTATTTCTAGTCATGCGGCTCACTCAAGCCAGAGAACATTGTACTCTCAGGATTAGCTATTCTCAAAAAGAAACTTAGTGATCTCCAGACCCAACACAGTCATGAAGTAGCAGCTGATGTGCTAACAATATAAGGTGGCACAATCAATGCAACAGCCAATGGCTTGTATAGACAAGGACACGGTTCAGCTGTAGTGCAGGGAGTTACAGCTACATAGCAGTCAGTTAGGGCAATAGCATACATGTTACAAGGGTGTTATAGGGCCTCTACTACTGTATGTATGGTTTATAACTTATAGTCATCACATGAACCCTAGGGCCTGCTTTGACGTCAGATTTCAGAGTTGCCAAATTGATGGTTGTCAAAAGTATCTAGATGAATTCTATGATGTTTCTTTTCCTTCCTAGTCACTCAAATTTTTCCAATCATGGTTTTACGAGTTATGATTGTGTACAATCTCTGCATGAACGTTGTTATTTTCAGTGCATAAAAGGGGTGTGGTCAAGGTTGCTCCCTTGTTGGCTACAACCCTGGCTGCATACTGAGCAGCATTTTCCACAGGTTTAGTTTTTAAGTGTTCCGGTGCTAATATTAAACCCTGATTGTACCTCTTGTTATTAGTAATGCCCAAAAATTGAGTAATGCAACAAAGCTTTTTCCAGTATATCTGTATCTTACAATGTATAAAAGTACTTTATTCAAAACCTGTACATTTTCTACAAAAATATTTATACATAAAATTTTGTCTTGTTTAATCCACCACCCCTAGATTTTAATCAAAATAACTAGGCCTTTTTAGACTTATGCTGTGTGATACACCTGAGTGGATTGGATCACATATATGCCATTTCTACCAAGTGAATATCTTTAACCTAGAAAATAGAATTTTTTTTACTTGGACATGACTGGACTCATTGATAGGGATGTTATGCATAGCTTTTTTAGAAAAAAAAATGCCCAAGAAAACATCAGATTCAGGCAAGGTTTTGTGATAAGGTTACTTTGACGGTGAATATACAGGAAAAGTATCAAAAGTGGGTTGACACTGCTGCTTTGAATTTATAAAGGCAAATATTTTGATAGAATTTGGGCTCCCTGTGGTTTCCCCAATGGCTTTAATATAAAAAAATTATCTGTTAGAATATCAGCCATAACTAAAGGAGGCTTGTTTGTCTCTCAAGCAGAATTTGCTTACACTGTTGTATGCACCTAAGCTTGCAAAAAAGCATTGTTCTCAGGCAGTGAGGCAAGCATAATTTTTTAGGGTGTGTTGGTAAACACATTGACCCCTCAACTGGCCTGTACCGGCTTTGGGAAGTACCCACAACCCAAAAAATTCATAAATGCAAATTAAACACAACAAGATGAAGATACTCAGGTATCAGTCTAAGGGATAAATGGTCTTGAAGATATGCATCCAACCAATGTGTTGGCAACTACTCTTAAGCCAAATAATAGCACAGGTTCTTTGACAAATTTCAAACCGAACAAGGAAAGAAAAGGAGTCAATGGGTTAAATACAGTTTTTCACTGTGTTGTCTCTTCTGATTATGTAATCAAGAATGGGTTTTTCTGAATCTGGGATGAGGCCTGGCTAAGGATCAACAAGGGCCATATAGCAGTGGCATATCAGACTGGGTTCCATGGTCAAGACATTTTTAACCATTTTTTTTCTCAAACCAAACATTCTGTCTTTTTTATCATGTTGGCTATTCCTTGTCTCTGACTACCATCAGGTATGTTGTGCCTTTAAGAAGTACAGTATTAGCTTTCCCTTGGCGTAACTATTGCCTGTGCAAAAGCTTAGTACCCATTGTATCAATGAAACCAATGGGGTATACGATGATTATGTGTCTCCAACTTGTGCTATTCCAAAGTAGTCATGCCCTTCTGAGTTGAAACACTTGTATGAGCAGAGAAGTCCACGAACAGGTATGATACGAGTATTTGTCTTCGTCTTTAGAGTCTTTGGGGGGAAAAAGTTGAAACTGTTAACACCAATTTCAAAGTAAATGCATGTTCACTAGAGGGGTTATAAAACAATTAATTGAAGTAGACATCCCTGCTTTCTTGAAACAGTTTTAGGTTGCCATGATAAAGAAATATGATTTTTTAAGAAAAAATTAAAAATAACTCATGGAAGTATAAAAAAGGGGGTCTAAAATAAGGTTCCCCCCTCTAAGCTTCACCATTGAAAGCTTACCTTTCTAGCATCCACAAAGTGCACACACTCCAGCCATGTGTTCAGAAAGGACTCCCCACACACAGCACATTCACTGGCATATTGAAGCATTTCTTGAATCTTGGGGTAATGTCTGATCGTACGTCTAATATATGATCTCCTGAGTGGGGGTTAAAACTGCTGTCAGATAGTGTCTCATCACAGTTCTCCAAGGGAGCACACGGCAGAATTTGTTTCTATCTAATGCGTGATTGACATGTCATGCACTGGTGGGGAAGTGGATTATGTTTGTCAACATGTTATTTATTCGTTTCATTGATTGCAGCAGAAGATATTGGATATGTGTAGTGTGCCAAGGAAGGATGCACAAAGTGCATCACTTCATGCTATTTATAAGCTGGAGTGCCAGCATTGTGGATCTAAAAACACCTGCCAGCATTGTGGATCTAAAAACACCCTTTTCTGCCCAGAATGTTTGACCTCTGGTATTTATAGCAAATTGTGTGTACAGAATAGCTTACCCATCTTTTAGACCCTTGAGAACACATCTGGCTGTCAGTTCCTTGACAGACATAAAATAAACTAGTCAACAATAACCACATATGAAGTGGACAATTATTTAACTGTAAACCAGGTAACACATTGCCATAATGGCTTGAGAAATATTGAATTGAATTGAATTGAATTGAATGCCAGGACCCTTGGCTTACCTTAAGGGAGAGAACTTCGTCCTCTTGTTGAGAATGGACGGGGATGTGCCGCAGAAGATTATTCTCTTCACAGTAAAGTTCTTTCAGTGGAAGATGAGAGAGCTAATGGCAACAGGGAGTTTGTTAGCTATGTACAGTAGCATGTAGCAAAAGGTAGATAAAATTGTTTGAATAAGCAGTGTATGTACCTCGGCAGGAAATATTCTTAATCTGTTTGCAGATATATCTAGTGTTGACAATCTTGTACATTTTGCTAGCCCCTGTAAAGAGAGAGGAACAAAGCAGTCTCTTTCCCCAACTCTCAACTCTCCTGCATTAGGAGGGAGTCTAAAGATTTTGAACCCCTTCTCCTGCTCTTTCGCATTGAGCACCAGATCTCCTGCTTTTTAGCAACTTTTATCACTCCTAGGGCACCGGTTCCTAGAAAGCAGGTTAGCGCTAACCCAGGGATAAATATGGCTATCTTGACATTTGATTAAGATAAAAAGGGCATTTATCCCTGGCTTAGCATTAACCTGCTTTCTAGGAACCCAGCCCAGAAAAATTACTCAATCGAAAATCAACATTTTTCAAATAAAAATATTTAAAACAACATAAAAAAATAAAAATATTTAAAACAACAACTCCCTTGCTTAGCGCAACTTATCTAACACCCTCCTGAGATAATAAGTGGACTTGTGTCTGAGAGCTGTACTGCAAATGCCTGCGAGGGTATACCTACCCCTCTCCCCCCAGAAAGAATATACCCCACCCCTCCCCCCAAAAAAGCCTTGAGATTTTCTGGGGTTGACAGGTTACATAGCAATATGGTCTGTAGGGGGGGGGCACCCTGGCCCTGTTATAGACAGCATAATTCTGAAATACTGCCCTAATGCGAGACACCTATTTTAAAATAAGGGTTCAACTCAATTCAACAACTTAACCTACTTGCTGCGACTTTAAATTTGCTGAACAACTGTGATATACTTTTGTTTGAATTTTGTAAAGGAGATATAAACTTTTGATGAACAACTGTGATATACTTCTGTTTGAATTTTGTAAAGGAGATATAAACTTTTTTTAAGATGGTTATTACCAAGATTTAATTGTATAATTTGTATTTCAGTATAAAATGAAAGCAATAACACGATAAAAACCTCCCTTAAATACACACCTAGAAAACTAATGGTACATACCTCAGGTAACTCCTCAATATAATTTTTCTGTACAAATAGTTTCGACAAATTTCTTAAGAAGGCAATGTCTTCTGGTAGACTAAAAAGCAGTATATAATACAATAAGAAACAAATACAATAATGTTATTTAAAGAAAAAAGACATGATATGAAATGATACACATATTTTCTCACTTAATTACCTAGTGATCTGATTATCAGCAGCATGGAATTCTGTTAGGTTGATTAGATGACATATTTCAGTAGGCAGAGATTTTAACTGGTTACCATCAAGACTTAGGAACTGCAGTGAGACAAGTCTAGAATGGAGAACATAACCAGTGAGATAAAACCCAAGAACACGTCCTGTGATGATAAGAGATATTTGTTGTGTTTACAGAGTTTCAAACTATTGTCTTTGATCAGGGTTCTCTCAAACATCTCGATCAAGTGATAGTACCATGTAGTCTATAGCTTGAGGCCCAGGTGCCTGCATCATTGCACAATTCAAAAATGCAGTAGCTGCTTATGATGTCTAATACCAAGCTAGGGGAAAGACCATCTCCTTCTTTTTGATAGGCCTTTCAAGAACCATTCTTTTAAAAATTCAGCTACACCCCAGATACCAAGCATACTTAAATATAAAATTACATACGTGCCTGTTAATTTCCCCAGGTAATGAGACCAGTCTGTTACCATTAAGATTTAGAAATGTCAATTTTTGAAGACCAGCTATGAACAAAAAAAGGGCTTAATTTGTAAAAAAAAAGTCATAGGTTAGTAAAAAAGTTAAACAAAAATTACCACTTACATAATACTATTGGATTCAAATCTTGCAATAAATTTTTAAACAAGTGCAGTTTTTGAAGACTCTCCAGAAAGCACAGCACTTCTGGTAGCTCCTGAAGTCTGTTGTTCCCTAGATTAAGCCCTTCTAGCTGTACAATGACAAATAAAAACACAGTTTGATAACAGAGGGGTTAGGGGTTGATTGGTGATGGGATGTCAGTAATTTCTCATTATAACTAACATTTTTGCCAAATTAATTACTGGTACGCATTCTCTGATCTTCGATAAATTTATATCAAACATGGTTTCAGTTTGCAGATTCGCCAACATTACCACATTACCGGGCAACATTATTGACCAATATTTTGCTTTTTTCCCCAAAGGTTTCACCATGACAACAAAATATCAAACCTGGTTTAATGCCGCGAATTCCCTCGGTAGATCCACTAGCTTGTTATTTTTCAGATCTACCGACTTCAGAGATGTAATGGTTCCTATTATATGCGGGACAGATGTCAGATTCTTGTTACAGAGGCTCAGAGACTTCGGTTTTCCTTTACAGGCGTTCAACAACAACCGATCCGCCATCTTAGATTTTGACAATACCCAGAATGCTTTGTCATGCTACGATGGCTACACAATATTACCATTTTAAATGTATACCACATTATTATATTGATTTTTTTTGTTCTAGTTTATAACAGGAAGTCTATTTTTTTACTGTTACGCTTTTTTGTAGGAGAAACAAATTTATCAATATTTCTTCTATTCTTCGGTCTCACGAGTGAGACTGGTACCAAAGTTCGCCACCCATCTTTTGTCAGCGGTCTTCCTTAAGATATATTTTTAGAAGGAAAAGCTTAGAAAAATTGCTGTTTATTTCTACCAGACTTACAAATAACGGGCTATTTTGATGCAATGTCTGGTGGCGGAGGACTCAAATCGTTTGTCAGTGAGACAGAGGCTGAAGAAATTCGTAAAAAAAGACAAGAAGAATGGGAGAAAGTCCGAAAACCCGACGATCCAATTGGTAAGTTTTATGAGTGTATAATGCAATGGTATACAACATGTGGTAACTTAACCCTCTGGTAAAGTGTTTTTTTTTTACGGTTATAGACAATGCTGCAAAGATCCTCTATCTAGGCTTATGGATGGTATCTTATATATCTTAAGCTGTCTCAATAACAAGGCTTGTCTTTCATGTACGCACGCATAGTAGATACCATGCCAAAAATCATGCTTTTTGGTGGCCAAAGGGGTTCTCCCAATGTTCCTATCGTAAGGGGGGTCCTTAGTAGGGGGTGGGGGTGGGTTGAAGCCGTCCCTAACTATGAGCATAACAAATTGTCAATATGACCTCGTGGTATTATAGGCACAACAGCTCACCCTCTGACATTTGGATGCCTGGAACTGCCCTAACACAAGTTTAACAAATAGATATCATTTTTGTGTAGTATGCCCTCTAATAATAATCCACAGATAACGTCATACACAGCCTGCTAGTCTGCTGCCTAGTGGGTTCATTTGGAAATTACTGTTTTCATACTTTTGGGTTTCCTGTGTCTTGTAAGAGGAAGGGGAGGCTCGGGAGGAGAGGGGGTAGGTGTAAAGGAGAAAGGAGAGGTGGGCACAAAGGCCTATAACATTTTTATGACTGTTTTTCAAGATATGCTGTGAATGATAGCAGGATATCCTACAAAGCATGTCATCATTAGTGAAAATTAAAAACAGTCATCAACTGACCCAGGGTGTTTTTTTGATATTAAACCCCAAATTTAGCATTGTTTACTATCTTTTCATTGCAATTTAGGGTTAAAAGGCTCACACGACTGAGACATATAAACAGTGACGATAATATTATAATGATTATCATTCTATGACTACAGAGAGACCGGAAGCTGAGGTTGATAATCGAACATTGTATGAGAAACTACAGGAACAGAAAGATAAGAAACAAGAAGAATGGGAGGAGCAACATAAATTTAGTAAGTTGCCAAATTACACTCAGAGTCAAAATTTATAAGATTTTAGACCTTTTTGACACAATCAATTGTGTAACTTCCCCTTGTTTAATTTATTGAAATTTGTTTTCTGTAGAAAATCTTTTTCGCGGGATAGATGGAGATGAAGCAGAGTTCCTAGACCTGGTTTCCAAACAGCAACAAGAACTCAAGAAAAAGCTTCACAGTGAAGAAAACAAAGAGCTTGATGAGTTTAGGGTGAGCTGTTACGGGTGTTGTTACAAGAAACAATACCTGGGCAGGGCAGTTTAAGAAACACAGCCAAATCGGAGCCTAACAACTTACTGTAATTTCATTTGGCAGACCACAAGAAATCAAAAGCATAGTTATGATGGGATTTGACATATATATGCCATCAAAGGGCTTTTTTATTGTTAAATATTTTCCTCATTCATGCCCAGAAAACATACATGCTTGGAAATGCTAACCAAAGCTCACTTGAAAGCTCTAAGGTGAAAAACACTGTTTTAATGTTAACATACTTTAAACTTTGATGAAATCTTGTTGCTTTTTCCAAAAAATTCATTCAAATGTCAGATTATTTTTTTAATGATATGTTTTATGTCACATTTTCTATTCCGGCAGAGTGCAGTTTCTGACCTCCAAAGTTCATCAGCACCCGTAGAACAAAGTAAAGTGAACTCTGGGAGAAAGCAACCACTTCCTGGACCTGCAAAGAAGTCCCAGGCAGCACTCATCTCTGGTGCTATTAAAAGAAAAAGGTTTGAATTTTCTAAGGACACTTCATTTTCTAACTAGACTGAGTAAATTGTAATAAAATTTTCAATTTAATATAATCATATTTTCTACCACCCTACATAGGACCTGGGATATTATTAAAAAATTTTGTTCCACACAATAAGTCAAGTCCAAATTTTTGTGCCCTAAGACAATACAGCCCAAATTTCCTAACAAAACATTGTGGTGACCCTACTACTGCTTCACTAGATAGATCATTGAATATCTGGATCTGGTAATGTTTAGTTATTATTGCATTATGATGTTCCAGACCTGGGGTTATCTTTTGTATTTTCTATGCACAAATAAGTACCCTGGGTACCAGATCCTCCAGACTTCTCTCGTCCAGTGACACTCAGCCAAAATGCTGGTGTCACTGGGTGAGAGAAGTTTGGAGGTTCTGGTACCCAGGATAACAAATAAGGTGCAATTTAGAAAATGCGGAATTGAAAGTGCATTCTCTTTTGTTGTTGTTCCAGTTCTTTTAGTGATAAATCATCGCCAGTCAAAAAGACAAAAACAGAGGAAACTAACAATGAAACAGAAGTGACACAAGAATCAACAAATGCAAGTGTGAATTCTAATGATAATGGGGATTCACAACCAAAGTCTCACCCCAAAGTGTTAGTGCCAAGATGTCGACTAGACCGAACTGGCCCAAATGTCAGACAAACTTTGACTATTCCTGGACTTGGGATCTATTCTGACTCAAGTGATTCAGAATCATCCTCAAGTGACTCCGAAATAGGTTCTTCCAGCACCAATATTCGGGTGTGAATCAGTAGTATTGTACACTTGGTTCTGTGTAAGCTTGATTTTTTGATGTCAGGCTTGACAAGCTAAAGGAGATGGAGTCTAAGTACTGTACCTATGAAAGGCAATGCAATCTTCCCACAGCATGTTAAAGTACATTGGAACCCTGCTTACTTAAAACTCCCCCATTGATTTGAGTTCAATCTCCCTTCTACTGGTCCTAATTGCATCAGAATCTAGCTTGAATTTCAAAACCTCCCAATTTTCTCCCTTCAAAGTGTGTTAGCTGGGTTCACCTGTTTCAGGGGTGGGTCTACTGTAGGAAAGGGGATACAGGTGTTGTGACCTCCAGCCGGCCCACAAGAATCTCATATACCAGTAATGCTTAGTACTGGGTAAGGGCACTCAATACTCTGGTATGTGGCTGCTTTTCTGTTGTTTTTTTTTTTTTTTTAGATTTTGTGTTAACATTTTACAGTATTTAAACATTGAACATTATCATAACATGTTTAAGAGAATTTTACCAAGAACTTTTGTTGCTGATTTTAAAATGCTGATTGAAAAATTGCGAATCCATAGACTTGAGATTTATTATTTTGAAAAGCATTTCCCATATCTGATCCTCCCCTGGATGTAATGTAGTGCTATAAATAAATGTCCTTGGAAAATATGTTGGCTTCTTTATTTACAAATATTTACATGCAAACTCTCTAAAAATAACAATGGTATGAATTCAGATTTGATGGTTTCAAAATGATAGAAAAACATCCTCAGGGAAGTCAGGCACACAGGGAGGGCACGAGAAAGAAAGAGTAGTTAAAGACGTCTTTCAATCCTTATTTCTCTTGCACTCTGTGTGCCGAACCTCCGCCACGCCATGGGTTCCCAAGGATGCAAAACAGAGTGTTTGATTTTAAAATGCGTAAGCCCTGGCCAAACGAAACGCAAGCCATGTGTTGGAATCAGCAAAAGAAAAGTTGACTGAGCAGACAACCACCAGCATGCTAAGCTGACAAACAATACTAAACAAACAAACCTGAAACCGGATATCAAATATATCATCCACCAAATACAAGTCAAAGTCTGAGACCCTTCTACTTTACGATATCCATGAAAGATTTGAGATGGAAAATGTTTGATTTACTTGTGAGGACTTGCATTGGGTATTGAAATGAAAAGCAAGCGAATGAAAGTTGGCAAACTTGCATCCTGAACTTGAATATGAATGAATTCAACGAAGAAAGAAATGCAGTTTATCACAAGTCAGCAAAACTTAATCATCTAAAATATCATTAAAAAAAATACTGGAAACCAATTGAATTAAAATTAAACTTTTATTCTTTCACAAAGTTGGGTCGAGTCAGTATTTAAATACAAAGATGTCATTACCAAAAACATTCACATAATAACTAACTGGACAATAAGGAGGGCAGGCAAAACCTGTGATGAATTCTGTACAATAGAGTCTAGGAGATCTTTAGTCAATCTTGTAGTTAGCATAATCTGTCATTTCCTTCAACCATTCCTCTTCTTGTGGAAGCAGTTCCAACACCTGGGTCAGAAAACAAACATTCGGAAATGAATGACTGAAATGCTTAGGACTTTTAAGCATTCATCTGATGACCAGTTCCAGTGTTGTCATGTGCCATATTGCCATGTGCAACAACAGGGCATAGCCAGTGATTTTTTAAGAACATTGATAGCCAACTAAGACGTTGGTCACCAACTAAGACGGGGGGGGGGGGGGGGGGGGTTAAACCCCCCTTGGGCTGCCAGGAAGCCATATGGTAACAAAAAAATACCCCCTCCCCCTGTGCACTGAGCCAACCCCCCCCCCCCCCCTTCAGCAAAAAGCTAGATCAGCCCCTGGGGGGGGGAGGCTATGCCCCTGACCAATCACAGAACGCAGGCACCCATTTACTGTAATGTTGAAAGAGTTAAAGACAAGAAATTGTTGACCTTCCAAAATCTCAACCAAATGTTTATTATTCAGTTCAAAACCTCTATTTGAGATGGGTTATGAGTGCAACAGACTATTCTCTGTGTCAAGTCGAGTGTCAAGTTTAACGTGTTTATGTATAGGACCAATAAATGATACTATAGCTGTCATCCTTGCTTTAGAAAAAAATCTTGAGAAAATACAGTGTATGTATCAGAAGTACCAACTAGATAGCTTATGCGGGAGAATACAGTAAATTTATGGATATTTCAAGAAAATTTGGCTTGAGAAAAGGTTAAAAATCTTGAGACTCCCGCCTAATGCGGGAGCGTTGACAGCTACAGTATGTGATAAACTTTAAATTTGCCAGAAAAATGGCATAGTGGGTTAATGAAGGATCATCAGCTAAACTTTAGAATACCAGTAATATGGTTCCACTGTATTAATCTCTCGTTTTTTAGAAGTTAAGGTGTGAAGTTCTGAAGTTGCTATGGATAAGAAATCTCACGTATAATATCTGTGTCCTGGGTATGCGCATACTTCCATTATACCCAGTTATATGAATAACATATGCTGCTGTCTTACGTGTGGTGGTGGAGGTGTATTTCTTTCCCATTTTGATCCCTCGGCAGCTGTTGGGACTGCATTGACGAGAAACAACATTGAATTAGTACGAAAAAGGCTACAATATGCCATCATAATGGACTATCGTATTATTCTGTGATGGAAATACTAAATATAGACTCACACGTGTAAGGGTATGGATGTTTCTTTCTCTCGAATTCAGCCTCCGCCTGCTCCATAATCATGGCGATACGTTTGCGGTCCGTCTCATGTTTGTTGGCCTCAAATTGCGCTCTGATCATGAGTGCTTCCTTCCTCCATGCCTGTCTATCTACGATCCAGGATAAGCTGTGTCTCAAGCAGTTCCTGTAAAGCCGAAGGACTCGCTGTTGATGGGTTATTCCCCTCATAAGATGAGAGGTCGACATGGACGCCATCTTGGATCGTGGAGTGGACGATCCCGTCATGCATCGCAATTGTTTCTTGTACTAGTTACCAGACCTCCAAAAATTCTTGCAAATTGGGGGGGGGGGGGGCTAGGGGGGGAGGGTAAACGTGACAATCTTTAAATATCAGTCAATGTTGTTTTAAAAACTGTCGTTTTTCTAGCCCGCTCGGTCATTTCCTTCATTACATTAATACATAATTGAGAGTCCGCTTCAATCATTTTTTTCGCATTTTTCATCACTGGCACTTTAGTAGTCGAGAATTTCAACTTAAACTTGCAGGAATGGTGCGATTTTGCTGGCAACCATCTTTAAAATATCACAGGTCTCCCGCGCGCTCGCCCCAGGCTCCTTTAGACAATTTAGAAAAACGACAGCCATTTATTGCTGCTTTTGATGTTGCAAACTGCGCGAAAGATGATTTTCACGTTGTGCAAACATAAAAATATATTTCGCGACATCAAGTTGCTGCTAGAACAAAGCAAACAGAAACATCTAGGGAATGTTTCGTTTTTTTTTTTTACAAAATCTGTTCCTCAATGCGCTTGCATCTCTTTATGCTCTATTTCTTCCTTTTTTTATCGTTGGCGCCCGCGATACCCACAACTTTGTCAGCGGGGCTCCCACGGAAGTTTCCTCACGCAACAAGCGCAGAATATTACACCGAACCGGAGTCTGTCCCATTATAGATTCTTCCTCCTGCTACACGAGAAATAGTGTCAGCTTGCATATTCAACAGACACTCAAACGTTAACCATGCCACTTACGAGAAGCCAGGCAGCTCAAAGAAATAATTCAGTCAGCAACAAGTTACATCCGACACTTGGATCCAAAACGACAAAGCGTACCAAAAGGCGAAGGCAAGCTGCCACATCAAAGAACTCGAAAGAACATAATATAAAAACATCGCCCAAATCTGACAATTTAAAAACGAAAATTGATGAAATAATTTGGAAGTTGATAGAACAATATTTTCCCGTTTGGTTAAAGATCGTTCTCACTCCTTTTAAAGCTAATTCATTGGCTGTTTGTGTTGTGGTTGTATTGACCGTGGCTATTTATCCTTTTTGGGGTAAAATTGTAGCATCATTTTCGGCGATTTGGAAAAGACAAGCGAGCGAGATCAATAATATGTATGTTAATGAGGTCTCGTGGCCCCCAAGACATCGTTGGATCTGGAGAGATGAAGTCTCCAACATCACAGAACATATTCAAGTGTTTTCCAGAAATCACCCAAGAAAGCAAATTCACGTCTATTTTATTGGTGGTCCTGGTGCAGGGAAATCAGAACTTGCTCGCCAAGTAGGCCTTCGTTTATACAAGTCTAAAAGGCACAACAATAGACCGCTTGACGTCGTGACCATTGAAGCAAGCAGCATGGCATCTCTTTTGTCGAGTCTGACAAGAGTAGTCTTGGCGCTCTACAGTAACTCAAGCACAAAATCCAACGGAATCAAGCAAATGCAAGAAGAGTTCGATTTCAAAATGGCTGACATGTTTTCTATTGAGGGTGAACAAAAAACTGAGATGAAGCTAAGAATTCGTTTGGCGAAATTAATGGAGTTATTTTCGGAACGGAAAAGCCGACCAGTGGTAATCTTTGACAACGTCAAAGACCTGAAATTGTTATTTAATAACTTAAATCTTGAGCCAGGAAGCAGTCAATTTGTGGCTACTGTGATGGTTACCCTACAAAAGCGGGTCCCTCTTAATCGACTTAGCTCCTATGTTCAAGTGTGGGACCTTTATGAAGGTATGTCTCAAGGGGACTCTGTCAAACTGTTACAAGTGATGACAGGTTTGCGAGAAGATAACGCGAGCCTTGATCTCGCAAGGATGCTTGATTTCCAGCCTCTCGCCTTAGAAACTGCAGCTATTTATATTGAGAGTGTGCGGGAAGGTCCGCCAAGAAGATGGGACTACACCTTCGCAGATTACATCTCAGAATTCCAAAGGGATATCCATTCCCTCGGGATGGAAGAAGAGGTAGAATGGCAGGAAAGTGAAGCTTCTAAGTATCCGATACCCATGTATGCAGCCACTTTAAAAGCAGTTAATCGTTCCGCTCAACGAGACCCTGTGTTTCGAGACATCGTTTGTATTGGGTATACGGATTCCTCACCATTAAGCTTATCATTTGTGTTAGATTACTTGAAAAGAAATTCCAGAGAAGAATTTACAGAATCCCAAATTCGTAATTCTTTAAGAAATGTTCTGTTCAAGGTTACAGGCAAACAGGGACAACAGAGTTTATCCAGCCACCAAGTTATCCGAGAAGCATTCCGGCAAATATGCAAGGTAGGTTTGAACCGTCTAGATTCGTCGTTCGGTAACACAACTATCATTCAAAGGAAGACGCCCAAAAATAGTAGCTCATTACTTGAAATCTTCTCAAAGCTTGCTGGGACTTTTGAACACGAGTTGAACATCTCTTTATCTAAATTGCACAGTCCTCCCTTGACTGTTGCTAATGATGCATTCGATTCTCAATGTCTAGACATCTTAGTTTCATTGTGTGTCTTCTCGTCAAGAGAGAAATTACATATTGCTGATTTTATTAAATCTAGTTTAACCAAGAAGTTTTTGACATTCATTTCGCACGCAGCTGGGTTCTCCGGGCCAGCCCTGATAAAGTCTGTCACAAATGAGTACAGACTTCACGAGATTTCCAATTTAACAGGTCTTCAGGCGAAGAAGGAGGAGAGGTATGACTTGCAAATTATGTTACTTATCGTTTGTTTGCACAGTGGAGCAACGAAAGGAAAGAACGAAGAGCTGGTGACCTCCCTTAACAAGACATCTGCAGGGATTACAAGAATGATTTCCGATGGAACTGTACCTGGAAATTTAAGTTTTCCTGTAATTTTTCTGGACATCTTGGGCTCGATGTACAGAAGCTTAGGATATCCGTACAAATCTAAAGATTTTCATAAACTTGCTCTGGATATGTCGAATAAGCAGAAAAACAAACATGTTTTGCTGACCGCGAAAGGATTACAATCAGATAATCAATATCTAATGGACAAAGCGAGTACTCTACACAAACTTGGCATCATCTACCGTTATCTGTCCGACTTAGACATCGCTCAAGCCTACCACGAAAGCTCTCTATATTTGCTTCTAAAATTATTTGGCTCAAGTCATCCCTACGTTGCGGGCTCTTTGCTTAACCTGGCAGTGGTTTACAGTCGGCAAGGAAAGTATAGCAAGGCTCTTGCACTGTATAACCAATCTCTTGAGATACTCGTGGACATTAACGGCCCGCGGCATGTGAGTTTGGGCAGAGTGTTAAACACGATTGGGATTGTTTATTACAGGCTTGGGGATTTTCCATATGCTATATGCTACTCTGAGAGAGGTTTGGAAATCCTAGAGGCAGGACACGGAAAATACCACCCTCATGTTGCTGAGGCGTTGAACTTTTTAGGATTTATGTACAGAGACCATGGGAACCTGGAAAAGGCTAAGAAAGTCTTAGAACATTCTTTGGAAATCAAAGAAAAGGTTTTTAATGCCGAACATTTTATTGTGGGCGAGGCGTTAAATGACCTCGGGGTTGTGTACACGAGATTGGGTGAAACAGAAAAGGCTGTGAAAGTTCTTGGAAGGGCGTTGGATACTTTTAAAAGAACTTGGGGTGAGAAACACACTGCTGTATTAACAACGCAAAACAGTCTTGGTGCAGCATTCTGCGCCATTGGAAAACCCGAGAAGGCCATAGAGCTTCACCAGGAAGCGTTACAAACCTTACTTGGAATGACCAAAGGAAGCCTAAGAGATCATTACATAGCCGAGACTAGAAACCTTCTTGGTGAGGCGTGTTTATCCATGGGGAACATTCAGAAGGCTGGGGAAATGTTTAATCTGTCATACGAGGGTTTTAGCAGTCTATATCCGCAAGAACACTGGAGAGTTAATCATGCTTTGACTAAGATAAAGTTAGGTAATTCATTTTCAAGTGAATCAGCATTTGTTAGATTTGAAAGTACCACTCTTGTTATTACAGTTATATTTGGACCTTTGGTGCGATAGGTAAAAATCATAAAGCACGATAGTGATATCAATAGACATTCTAATAACAATTTCTCGACGATTTATTAAATTATCAAAATGAATATTTATAAAAAAAATACTTGCAATTATTAGGCTTTGAAAGTCCATGATCCGAATTGATGTGTGAATGTTTTAGTTGGATATAAACCATATGGAACTCTTATACTCCTCTCAATATCAAACTGAACCCGCTCCAGTTACTGTAAAATCAAATTCATTTTAGAATACAATTGTTCGAGTTTTCTATGAGTCAATAGATAGTCAACGAGGAGGGTAGAACACGAGAACGAGTAGTCTAATTGTTTTAGAATAAATCCACTCACATACTACCTTCAATTAAATGACGTTTTTAATAGTATAAAAATCGATTTTAATTAGTAATAAATAACACAAGCAACATAAACAGTATTTTACAAAATCAAAACAGCGCACGCTCGTTTGAAATGGCGTGTTTTTTGGTGAGTGCGCGAGCGCATGCAACCGGTGTTTTTGCAGCGCGCGCAGATAACGAAAATTGAAAACTTTAGCTTCAAAGTGTCCTTTTGTAAGGATGGAAAATACATTCAGTAAAAAATATTGTGAACCAAATTTCTCGAATTTAAATCAAGGTTTTTCATCTCTTTCGCTTCTTTTTCGCTACTCACTATCTACGGCTCAATAGAGAGCGATTACGGGAGCCAATCAAATTGCGAGATTCGTGATAGTATGTGAGTGGATTTATACTAACGGTTATATAGCATTTTATTTAAGGTATTCTGATTTAAAAGAGTTATGATATTATAAAAAAAACAGGGGAGGAGTGTGGTGATCAAGGGAGGAGTGTATGTGGCCAAGGGGGGGGGGGGGAGGGGGGTACGCCGCCTCGAGCAGACTCGGTTGTACGCACACGAATTCTCATATCAGTCAATCTTGTATCTTGTTTAAAAAACTTTCGTTTTTCTAGCTCGCTCGGTCATTTTCTTATTATGGATTACATACAATATTTGGGAGTCAATTATTTTTTTTCGCTTTTTTATCGCTTTAGAGCTTTGTATTGATTTTTAAAAAAGTATTCGACTCGACGCATAGTAACAGCCTCTGGGACATCATGAAGCTGTATGGCATTCCAGGGAAGACTATCAGGATAATCCAACTCCTTTACCAAGATTGTGAATGCGCAGTTCTGGGTGAAGGCCAAGCATCTGATGAGTGGTTCTAAGTAAAAACTGGTGTCAAACAAGGCTGCGTTATGCCAGGCTTTCTATTCCTTCTTGCCATCGATTGGATAATGCGTGAAACAACTAGCCAAGGCAACACTGGAATTCGATGGAAGTTCAACACCTAACTAGAAGACCTAGACTGTGCGGATGGCATTGCGCTTATTTCGACCAACCACAGCCAAATGCAAAAGAAGACAGACAAGCTATCTGAGACAGCCCAAAAGTAGGACTTAAAACATCAGCCAATCAAAAACCCGAGTACTGAAAGTAAACTGCAAGAACCCAGAGCCAATCAAACTCCAGAATGGCCAAGACATCAAAGAAGCCCATTGGCTACCCCTATCTTGGAGCCTGCGTTAAGTACTTACGGAGGTGCTGATACCAGAATTAGCAAGGATAAAGCAGCTTTCAGGAAACTGAAAACGGTATCTCTCTTGGCTCCAAATAAAACAACAAGACCACCAAGATCAAGCTATTTAACACACTCGTGAAACGTGTCCTCTTATATGGGAGTGAAACATGGAAGACCAATGTTAAAGACTGCGAAAAGCTTGACTCATTCCAGTACCAATGTCTAAAGAGAATTTTGGGCATCCTCTGGCCGTACATAACATCAATAGAGGAGCTTAACCATGAAACAGGATCTACACGGGTGAGCTTAGAAGCGAGACGAAGGAGATGGAAGTATCTCGGGCATGTCTCAGGATGCCGCGACAACACCATTGCGTATGGCAGCCCGACGGAAAAAGAAAAATAGGAAGACCTATGACAACTTGGAGGCGGTCGGTGGAAAAGGAGAGAGCAAAGGCAGGATGGAACTCTTGGGAAGAGGCAAGGGTGGTAGCTCGTGATTGGCGGAGAAGTATTAAGGCCTTATGCCCAACTGAGGCACCCTCGGTGCATTTTGATACCCATACCGCTTTCTGATTGGTCGAGCGAATATTTCGGCGGGAAAGTTGGGTTGTGTCGAAAAGTATTCGCCCGAATATGATTACATATACATACGGAGTAGAAGGGAAAATAGAAAAGATACTATTGTGGAGTAAAAATGTTCAGTCAGAAGTACAACATGTAATCTAGGTTAATTTTAGTTTTTTTTTAAGGATTGTAAAGTATTGACTAGTGTTAAGACTAAAGACTAGAGGTATCTTAAAGACACTATAGATCGTAAGTGCTAAAATAAGTTGCATTTTGTTGTTCGTATTCTGGCATAGAAAGCCACGTGATGTCTTAGTGCACCTCGACAATTGACGCGTCCTTTCCACGTCTTTTGTTCTCGCTAACCTACAAGCGTGTTTGAGTTCCATGCTGCTGCTTGCAACAGGAGAACTGCAACAAAAGAAATTTGAAAAGGAATGCGCGCTCGCCCAACCGAACGTACTTGAGCCTGTGTCTTGATGGCGGCATGGATCCAAGACCCCGTCCCACGTATCCTTTTTTGTTTGAAAACGCAAACCTTTTTGTTCCGTTTTCAGATCCGCGTCCACACGAAGCTTTTTCATTTTGATACGACCCGTCACCACGAAAATGCAGAAACAATACTAAAACGATAACAAGTTCTACAGCGCATGCGTAGACCCATTCGTTTGTTTACATCGCGCGCGCAAATTAAATCACGCCATCGTTTTTGAAAGGTTCCGTTTTCGTCAGTCCCCACGGCTCCGAAAGGGTATCGTTTTCCAATTGTTCCACTCTGGAGATCGTTTTTAAATCGTTCCGTTTTCAGTCATGCATTGACGTGTGGACGGTACCCGTATCCGTAACACATCCGTATAACAAAAAGGTTGACTTTTTAAACGAAAACGGATACGTGGGGACGGGGTCTAAACCACCCTTGTCAAATCTACATCACATGGGCAATTCTGTTTATCCTACATTTGTGTAAAAAAAAACCAGGAGTACTCTCAATGAGAAAACTAGAAATTAAAAGACATTGAATAATTTCCTTTTTCTATACCTCCTCAGCAGAAAACAGCAAAAAAAAAAAAAAACAGGCGCTAGGGGTTCCTGTGGCGATGCTTTGAGATAAACCCACAAGGATTTAGATTCACTATAGTAATACAGGCTGCAGCACTTTGTACAACTTTAGACGTTTATCCCACCTACGAAACATTACTCTGCTTTAACTGCAACGTGACAGTGGCGGTCCAGGATTTTTCAAATGATGGTTCAATTTATGAAAACTCAACCGAAGGCTTTTGAGCCGTAATTTGTGTATCACTTAGAGCCGTCGTAGCAGGCCACGTAAGCTTGGGGAAGGGGAAGGGCACAATACAGAAACATAAAGGAAAAAAGGGGGAGAGGGGCACAGCCACGCCCCTACTAGTCATTTCCTTAAAACCTTTGAAAATAATGGGGGGGCGTGCCCCACCCCCAGCTACGGCCCTGCCATTAAGGTTCAACGTAACTTCCCCTAGATCCGTCACTGTGTAGATTTCCCTACACAGCAACTGACTGTCAATCCACATCATCCTTCAGCTCTTGGTGTATCAATAACGCGCGCCCTTTAAATACATCCACGGTCGGCTTATCAAAGTTCGTGAACCGAACTAGTTCGAGAGAACAAAGATTCGTAGAACGTAGATAAGTTATCACCACAGAGAAAAGGATAGCTGCACAGCGCTCCTTTGGAAAACCGAAGATACCACTGCTGATGGCGGGGATAGCAACACTGGTGTAACTGCGCTTATCACATTCCTCAAGCGAGCGTAGTACAACAGATTTGAGGTACGTGTTCTCGGAGGAGTTTCCGCCTTTCCATACTGGGCCTGCAAAAACAATAGAGAATTTCAGGGAGCGTTGAAGATTCGTGGAACTTTTTTTTCAATAGTGGTTGCCATGGAAGGAGAAGTACGCGCCTATGCCCACCCCTGCAAAAACACGCAGCCTCACACACATTCCATTGCGCACGCACGGATTTCTTTACGAGGTAGTACCCCTGATGCATTGCGCCAAAGCATATTATCAACGGCCGCACGTCTTGATGGCGCGCAGATGATAATAGTTATGAAGCCGGTAAGAGCAAGATACATTTCGCGGGTAGAGGTGTTAACGTAGGTGACGTAGCGTCGTGCTTATGCCTAGTGCACACTAGCGACATATCGACATAACGACATGGGCGCGCGCACTCTTATCTTCGACATAACGACATAAGAGAAAAAACCGTGTTTTTTCTTTCATGTCATTATGTCCATTTCGTTATGTCGGGCTAAACATAGTGCGCGCGCTCATGTCGTTAGGTTGTTATGTTGCTAGTGTGCACTAGGCATCAGGAAGGCATGTATTGCGTGCGCGTGTGACGTCAAGGCCGCTGGTGACGTAATAATGCAAATTAGAATAGAACTCAAAGAGACCCAAGCTACCTTGCAAGCTACAGATCTGCGATGATCTGGATAATTGTAAGCGTACTTTTGGGGACTTTGTTGGGTATTTTGGATCATGTGTATCCACAATTAAAGATATTTTATTTACCAAAACGTTTAGCGGCAGAGTCGCGCAATGGTGAGTTGAGATCTTTGTTATTTTACATTAAAATTACATTGCGCTTTCTCGAATGTTCCTTTTTTGGGGGTAGTTTGTAGTGATGTTTTTAACATATTTTGTTATTTATTTTGCTGTAATTCTTGGAATTACAGCTTTTACAGAGACAAGCTCCCTTCCCGGTAAGTGTTAAAATGCTGTATTGTTCATAAATGAGGCAAGAACTGCCTTTAATTGTAGGATGAAATGATTTGAGCGGGCATATAATATTGGCAAGCCGAATCTGGTTGCAAGCCTAAAGCTAAGGGAAAGGACGGGAGGTGGCGAGGGGGCAATTTCCTAGTAGATGTGGAATTTAGAAAGGAAGTATTGAGCTCGTTGTCGGCTTCGCTACTTTCTAAATTTAATTTTTATATTTTTTTAGGAGGGGGGAGGGGCGGGTTACTTGTAGTAACACTAGGTGGTCCGAGTAGGCGTTGTGGAAACAGGAATAAACCAACGAAGGGCAAATGCTCGAAATTCTCCTAGCTAAACTACTGTGTATTAACAGAGGTGTTAACAGAGGTGTACAACATACGACTTAGTGAACTCTCCTAGTTAAACTACTGTGCATTCGTAGAGGCGTGCAACATACGACTTCAGTACTGTGTTGATTCATTCCCATTAAAGATTTAGAAAATGAAAATACAAGAATCAAAGTAACCTGTCTCCATTTGATGGCAGAGTTTGACAGAGGGATTAGATACGCCCGGGAGCCAACTTTCCCAGTCGATCTATATAGATGTAATATAACAGGTGAGTAAAGATGTCGCCTGATATATAACCCCAAATTTTATCTATATACATACAACAAGTAAGTAAAGATGATTGATTCATTCCTATTTAAATTTTAAAAAATTGAAATAATATAAGAATAAGAGTAACCCGTGTCCATTTGTTTGCAGCGTTTCGGGACAGAGTGTTTAGATACGCACGGGAGCCCACCCTTCCATTTTACGTGTATCAGAACACAACCTACACGCCAGGTAAGTTATAAAACCCTCCCATGTGACGTGTATAACACAACCTACACGCCAGGTAAGTAAAGAAGTCACCAGTTATATAACCCTCTCATGTGATGTGTATAACACAACCTACACGCCAGGTGAGTAAAGAAGTCACCAGTCATATAACCCTCCCATGTAACGTGTATAACACAACCTACACGCCAGGTGAGTAAAGAAGTCACCAGTCGTATAACTCTCCCATGTGACGTGTATAACACAAACTACACGCCAGGTGAGTAAAGTCATAAGTCATATAACCATCCCCCGTGACGTGTATAACATAATTACACGCCAGGTGAGAAAAATGTAATGTGTCACATAACCCGCCCAGCTGATCTATATAGTTGTAATATAACAGGTGGGAAAGATGTCGCCTGATATATAACCCCAAATTTTATCTATATACATACAACAAGTAAGTAAAGGTGATTGATTCATTCCTATTTAAATTTTAAAAAATTGAAATAATATAAGAATAAGGGTAACCAGTGTCCATTTGTTTGCAGCGTTTCGGGACAGAGTGTTTAGTTACGCACGGGAGCCCACCCTTCCATTTCACGTGTATCAGAACACAACCTACACGCCAGGTGAGTAAAGAAGTCACCAGTCATATAACCCTCCCATGTGACGTGTATAACACAACCTACACGCCAGGTGAGTAAAGAAGTCACCAGTCATATAACTCTCCCCTGTGACGTGTATAACACAACTTACACGCCAGGTGAGTAAAGAAGTCACCAGTCATATAACTCTCCCATGTGACGTGTATAACACAACTTACACGCCAGGTGAGTAAAGAAGTCACCAGTCATATAACCCTCCCATGTGACGTGTATAACACAACTTACACGCCAGGTGAGTAAAGAAGTCACCAGTCATATAACTCTCCCATGTGACGTGTATAACACAACTTACACGCCAGGTGAGTAAAGAAGTCACCAGTCATATAACCCTCCCATGTGACGTGTATAACACAACTTACACGCCAGGTGAGTAAAGAAGTCACCAGTCATATAACCCTCCCCTGTGACGTGTATAACACAACCTACACGCCAGGTGAGTAAAGAAGTCACAAGTCACATAACCCTCCCATGTGACGTGTATAACACAACCTACACGCCAGGTGAGTAAAGAAGTCACCAGTCATATAACCCTCCCATGTGACGTGTATAACACAACTTACACGCCAGGTGAGTAAAGAAGTCACCAGTCTCCCTTGGGACGTGTATAACACAACTTACACGCCAGGTGAGTAAAGTCATAAGTCATATAACCCTCCCCCGTGTCGTGTATAACATAATTACACGCCAGGTGAGAAAAATGTAATGTGTCACATAACCCGCCCAGCTGATGTATTTAGTTGTAATACGCCATTTGAGAACAGATATCACACGTCATAAACCCCTCCCCTGTGACGTCTATAACGCTACTTACGCGCCAGGTGTGAATGGTGTTATACAATACAGGGAAGGGACATGTATAACAATTATCTTATCGCCTGTTAACCTACAGGCGACCAGAGATATCCCATGAAATTACATCTGGTCGATGATCGCGTCATACTACAACATGTGTGATTGTCTTTTTTTAACGTTTACACTTGACTTCTTGCTGATCATTTCTGTAGTTTCTATTATAATTGAGCTTTGTTTACATTGCTGATCTTTTTATTTTGTTTTTATCGCAGTCTTGCTGGTCCCAAAGGTAACCGCCCTAGCGGTAATACCATCTGCACCGGAAATAGTACCGTTATGGTGCAATCCTTTTTTCGTGTCGTTTTTCGTCATGGCGACCATGGTCACGGTGGCTGTTTTAGCAGTCAACTGGGACAACGGAGACCAGAAAGATGACGGCAAAGAAGACGAGAACAAAATGTCTTCCGACATGAATATCTGCCTGACAGAGGTGAGTAATGAGATATGGCTGTACAGTACCACGCCTAAAGAGGTCTGCTCTCTATGCGAGGTCAAGGGGGAGGCGTTAGGGGGGGGAGAGAAAAACAGTACTACATAAGTACTAGAAACACTGAAGGAATTAGAAAGTCGCTAGCAAAAGCTATAGAAGGGTAAGTATTGGAAGTATATGACAATTTTTGCCTGGCGTACGTTGTACAATATGTAGGACCAGATACCTATAACCGACATGACAGCTTTATTGGGTAACACAAGGTACTGTTTGACCCGACGACTGTTATTTAAAGTATGTTTCTAGATCGAAACAAGATATAAAAGAAACAAAAAAGTATAAAAACGGCTAGGGGTGTTTTTTTTGGAGGGAATTGTGTTGAAGTTACATTTTACTTTACAGCAACAATGCGCACCGACAACAACGCTGAACCCCCTGGCGAGCTGCGCGGAGAATCATCTGTGCGGTAAGAATATCCCAGACTTTGACAAAAGAACAGAAGCCATGGAAAAGGAAGTTCAAGAATTAGTTCCTCTTCATGCGCGGTGTGAGTCCAGATCACCTCCTGTCATGGGCAACAAGTCCATCGCTCCAGTGGGCATCCATCATAACAACCATGAGGCAAGCAGAATGACACTTCATGAGACAGTATCTGATATCGAATCTCGAACAACAGCTAGACAATTGCTGTGTGAGGAAGCAGTGAGGGTCAAAGTGTCATACGATGATGCACCGATTGCTTGGCGGTCCATTCCAACCATCGTGGAAGCTCTTTTTCCAGGCACTGTAGCACCACACCGCTGTAGAACAGCCAGCGCCGCCTCGATCACCAGTGACTTGACGATTCTCGCAGTACCACAATCCGCTAGCTCAAGAATACTTCTGGATTTTATCAAGGCATCACCTACAACCGCAGAGCTACAAGAGGCTTTGCAACCAAGGATTAAGGAAAACGGCCCGATAACTGTTGGTCCGAGACCAGCCATCTCAGCCAACAGCCGCACTGCCACTGTTGCATCCTTTAAGAACGTGGAGACGGAGTTACAGCAAAAGGATGCTTCCAGTGACAATGATAACAAAAGCATCAGCAGTAGAAGGGATATCGGTGGTCGCGTGTCGAGGACCACGAGTCGTCCATTGTCGGCGCCAATGCCAAGACGGTCAAGATCCATTAGTAACCTTGAACGTGATCTGCCGACCCCGAGGAAAGCCACTCGGTCAGTGTCACTCCCAGACCTGACAATGGATAAATCGCGGGCTCTGTTTTCTGTTGGCGAACAAGCAAAGTCATCTATGTTGCGACTTGATACACCAAAACCTCAATCAGGACAGGTTCCAGCGATTATAACCGAGTCAACAAGAAATAGAAACAGCAACAAGGAACTTGGCAAAGCTGGAACAACAAAAAGCGGACAATCAGCTTCTGCTATTTCACACCCTACGAAAAGCAAGAAAGACAGAACCAGGTATAAAACCACAATGTCTACCAAGTCTTCTACTAATCTCCACAGCAGCACTTACATAACCAAGACCATAGATCAGTTTGCTTCGAAATCTGGTGCGTCTTTCACTGTTCCCCTAAATAACAAAGACAGGTCTAGTAAATCAATCTTTTCGAAGAGTTCTTTCTCTGCTAACCCTACCTCAAGCAACAATGCTCGACCAACGACAACTGATTCCAACAAAAATAGGTCAGTGGCACGCAGAAATTTAACAAAGGGTGATTCAGGCCCTTCAGCGTACACACTTAAGGTGATAAGGGAGAACCTCAGAACCAGCAGCCTTCCAGTGACACCCCCAGAAAAGATCCCTAAGAAGCCTTTACCACCGAAACCAACTAAAGCACAAAAACGAAAAGCACGCAGGGCGAAGCTGGAGATGTACCTTAGCATGAGCTTAAATACTCAAGGGGCCCATGGAGAGGAGTCATCTAAAACACCAGGTGTTACTAAACGCCTAATCAAAATAACTGAAGACGCATCCCCGACGACTGGAACGAGTGGCGTGCATGAGAAAGCCACGGTTATTGATAGAGCAGCCAGACCGGTGAGCACTCCCAACGATCCGAATGAGGTGAAGGGCGTGTGTGCAAGTGAAAGTCCTTCCCTTCTATCCGCATATGACATTCAAGAAAGTATTAACAGCCTCTCAATACACCCCAAAGAGACACGAACTCAGAAGAGGAGGAGACGTCGAGAAAAGGCTAAGCTCTATGCAAGCTTGAACTCTCTGTCAAATGACACAACGCCGGTCAACGACAGCAAGGCGGATAATACGCAGGTTAACGTCACTGAGATTGACGAGGCAATTGCTAACGCTGCCTTGAATACTTGCAAGGACGTGTTAAAAGCAGATGAGGACTGTGTAAGCGAGAAAACTTCAGATACATCCGAGTGTCCCACTGATTAAGTAGGGACTCCAGTCAATGTCTGGACTTAGGTGACTCAAGACTTTGATTTATACTGGTTTGTCTAACTCTAAAAATAAGATAGAACTTTGATTTATACCTGTCCATATAACTTTCATAACACCGTCAGGAATTAGCAGGAACTCTGGTATCAATCTTCTCTTATAACTTTTATATACCTGTTCACTTCTATATACTTTTTAACCTATGCTTAATTTTTTCATCAACTGGCAAACTAATAAATACTATTTCCATTTAATCCTTGTCTTGCTTTTCTACTTTTACTTTGAAACATTTTGAAATAGCTACCTTTTTATAGCGGAGCTCCTGCAATAAGCAGAGAACAATGGGTATGGGAGGGGGTTCCTGTGGTATACCCGCAATGAATAATTTCCTATTTCATAATTTGCTATTTCCTATACTAAAAATTGATGTTGTTCATACCCATTTTACAATCCCTCAGGGCTTGAATCACTTTTTTTGATACATGGGGAAAAATTAGGGAGATAACTATGGATGTAACTGCATCGATGATCGCCTTACAAGGTAACATTCTACTGATACAAAATGTAGACATACCTACTGCGTGGATGATCGCCTTACAAGGTAACATTCTACTGATACAAAATGTAGACATACCTACTGCGTGGATGATCGCCTTACAAGGTAACATTCTACTGATACAAAATGTAGACATACCTACTGCGTGGATGATCGCCTTACAAGGTAACATTCTACTGATACAAAATGTAGACATACCTACTGCGTGGATGATCGCCTTACAAGGTAACATTCTACTGATACAAAATGTAGACATACCTACTGCGTGGATGACCGCCTTACAAGGTAACATTCTACTGATACAAAATGTAGACATACCTACTGCGTGGATGATCGCCTTACAAGGTAACATTCTACTGATACAAAATGTAGACATACCTACTGCATGGATGATCGCCTTACAAGGTAACATTCTACTAACACAAAATAGACATACCTACTGCATGGATGATCGCCTTACAAGGTAACATTCTACTGATACAAAATGTAGACATACCTACTGCGTGGATGATCGCTTTACAAGGTAGCATTCTACTGATACAAAATGTAGACATACCTACTGCGTGGATGATTGCCTTACAAGGTAACATTCTACTAACACAAAATGTAGACATACCTACTGCGTGGATGATCGCCTTGCAAGGTAGCATTCTACTGATACAAAATGTAGACATACCTACTGCGTGGATGATTGCCTTACAAGGTAACATTCTACTGATACAAAATGTAGACATACCTACTGCGTGGATGATCGCCTTATAAGGTAGCATTCTACTGATACAAAATGTAGACGTACCTACTGCGTGGATGATCGCCTTACAAGGTAGCATTCTACTGATACAAAATGTAGACATACCTACTGCGTGGATGATTGCCTTACAAGGTAGCATTCTACTGATACAAAATGTAGACATACCTACTGCGTGGATGATTGCCTTACAAGGTAGCATTCTACTGATACAAAATGTAGACATACCTACTGCGTGGATGATTGCCTTACAAGGTAACATTCTACTGATACAAAATGTAGACATACCTACTGCGTGGATGATCGCCTTACAAGGTAACATTCTACTGATACAAAATGTAGACATACCTACTGCGTGGATGATTGCCTTACAAGGTAACATTCTACTGATAGAAAAATGTAGACATACCTACTGCGTGGATGATCGCCTTGCAAGGTAACATTCTACTGATACAAAATGTAGACATACCTACTGCGTGGATGATCGCCTTACAAGGTAACATTCTACTGATACAATATGTAGACATACCTACTGCGTGGATGATCGCCTTGCAAGGTAACATTCTACTGATACAAAATGTAGACATACCTACTGGGTGGATGATCGCCTTACAAGTAACATTCTACTGATACAAAATGTAGACATACCTACTGCGTGGATGATCGCTTTACAAGGTAGCATTCTACTAATACAAAATGTAGACATACCTACTGCGTGGATGATCGCCTTACAAGGTAACATTCTACTGATACAAAATGTAGACATACCTACTGCGTGGATGACCGCCTTACAAGGTAACATTCTACTGATAGAAAAATGTAGACATACCTACTGCGTGGATGATCGCCTTACAAGGTAACATTCTACTGATACAAAATGTAGACATACCTACTGCGTGGATGATCGCCTTACAAGGTAACATTCTACTGATACAAAATGTAGACATACCTACTGCGTGGATGATCGCCTTACAAGGTAGCATTCTACTGATACAAAATGTAGACATACCTACTGCGTGGATGATCGCCTTATAAGGTAGCATTCTACTGATACAAAATGTAGACATACCTACTGCGTGGATGATCGCCTTATAAGGTAGCATTCTACTGATACAAAATGTAGACATACCTACTGCGTGGATGATCGCCTTACAAGGTAGCATTCTACTGATACAAAATGTAGACATACCTACTGCGTGGATGATCGCCTTACAAGGTAACATTCTACTGATACAAAATGTAGACGTACCTACTGCGTGGATGATCGCCTTACAAGGTAACATGCTACTAATACAAAATGTAGACATATCTACTGCGTGGATGATCGCCTTGCAAGGTAACATTCTACTGATACAATGTAGACATACCTACTGCGTGGATGATCGCCTTACAAGGTAACATTCTACTGATACAAAATGTAGACATACCTACTGCGTGGATGATCGCCTTACAAGGTAGCATTCTACTGATACAAAATGTAGACATACCTACTGCGTGGATGATCGCCTTACAAGGTAACATGCTACTAATACAAAATGTAGACATACCTACTGCGTGGATGATCGCCTTGCAAGGTAACATTCTACTGATACAATGTAGACATACCTACTGCGTGGATGATCGCCTTACAAGGTAGCATTCTACTGATACAAAATGTAGACATACCTACTGCGTGGATGATCGCCTTACAAGGTAGCATTCTACTGATACAAAATGTAGACATACCTACTGCGTGGATGATCGCCTTACAAGGTAACATGCTACTAATACAAAATGTAGACATACCTACTGCGTGGATGATCGCCTTGCAAGGTAACATTCTACTGATACAATGTAGACATACCTACTGCGTGGATGATCGCCTTACAAGGTAACATTCTACTGATACAAAATGTAGACATACCTACTGCGTGGATGACCGCCTTACAAGGTAGCATTCTACTGATACAAAATGTAGACATACCTACTGCGTGGATGATTGCCTTACAAGGTAACATTCTACTGATACAAAATGTAGACATACCTACTGCGTGGATGATTGCCTTACAAGGTAGCATTCTACTGATACAAAATGTAGACATACCTACTGCGTGGATGACCGCCTTACAAGGTAACATTCTACTGATACAAAATGTAGACGTACCTACTGCGTGGATGATTGCCTTACAAGGTAACATTCTACTGATAGAAAATGTAGACATACCTACTGCGTGGATGATCGCCTTACAAGGTAACATTCTACTGATACAAAATGTAGACATACCTACTGCATGGATGATCGCTTTACAAGGTAACATTCTACTGATACAAAATGTAGACGTACCTACTGCGTGGATGATCGCTTTACAAGGTAACATTCTACTGATACAAAATGTAGACATACCTACTGCGTGGATGATCGCCTTACAAGGTAACATTCTACTGATACAATGTAGACATACCTACTGCGTGGATGATCGCCTTACAAGGTAACATTCTACTGATACAAAATGTAGACATACCTACTGCGTGGATGATCGCCTTACAAGGTAACATTCTACTGATACAAAATGTAGACATACCTACTGCGTGGATGATCGCCTTACAAGGTAACATGCTACTGATACAAAATGTAGACATACCTACTGCGTGGATGATTGCCTTACAAGGTAACATTCTACTGATACAAAATGTAGACATACCTACTGCGTGGATGATCGCCTTACAAGGTAACATTCTACTGATACAAAATGTAGACATACCTACTGCGTGGATGATCGCCTTACAAGGTAACATTCTACTGATACAAAATGTAGACATACCTACTGCGTGGATGATCGCCTTACAAGGTAACATTCTACTGATACAAAATGTAGACATACCTACTGCGTGGATGACCGCCTTACAAGGTAACATTCTACTGATACAAAATGTAGACATACCTACTGCGTGGATGATCGCCTTACAAGGTAACATTCTACTGATACAAAATGTAGACATACCTACTGCATGGATGATCGCCTTACAAGGTAACATTCTACTAACACAAAATAGACATACCTACTGCATGGATGATCGCCTTACAAGGTAACATTCTACTGATACAAAATGTAGACATACCTACTGCGTGGATGATCGCTTTACAAGGTAGCATTCTACTGATACAAAATGTAGACATACCTACTGCGTGGATGATTGCCTTACAAGGTAACATTCTACTAACACAAAATGTAGACATACCTACTGCGTGGATGATCGCCTTGCAAGGTAGCATTCTACTGATACAAAATGTAGACATACCTACTGCGTGGATGATTGCCTTACAAGGTAACATTCTACTGATACAAAATGTAGACATACCTACTGCGTGGATGATCGCCTTATAAGGTAGCATTCTACTGATACAAAATGTAGACGTACCTACTGCGTGGATGATCGCCTTACAAGGTAGCATTCTACTGATACAAAATGTAGACATACCTACTGCGTGGATGATTGCCTTACAAGGTAGCATTCTACTGATACAAAATGTAGACATACCTACTGCGTGGATGATTGCCTTACAAGGTAGCATTCTACTGATACAAAATGTAGACATACCTACTGCGTGGATGATTGCCTTACAAGGTAACATTCTACTGATACAAAATGTAGACATACCTACTGCGTGGATGATCGCCTTACAAGGTAACATTCTACTGATACAAAATGTAGACATACCTACTGCGTGGATGATTGCCTTACAAGGTAACATTCTACTGATAGAAAAATGTAGACATACCTACTGCGTGGATGATCGCCTTGCAAGGTAACATTCTACTGATACAAAATGTAGACATACCTACTGCGTGGATGATCGCCTTACAAGGTAACATTCTACTGATACAATATGTAGACATACCTACTGCGTGGATGATCGCCTTGCAAGGTAACATTCTACTGATACAAAATGTAGACATACCTACTGGGTGGATGATCGCCTTACAAGTAACATTCTACTGATACAAAATGTAGACATACCTACTGCGTGGATGATCGCTTTACAAGGTAGCATTCTACTAATACAAAATGTAGACATACCTACTGCGTGGATGATCGCCTTACAAGGTAACATTCTACTGATACAAAATGTAGACATACCTACTGCGTGGATGACCGCCTTACAAGGTAACATTCTACTGATAGAAAAATGTAGACATACCTACTGCGTGGATGATCGCCTTACAAGGTAACATTCTACTGATACAAAATGTAGACATACCTACTGCGTGGATGATCGCCTTACAAGGTAACATTCTACTGATACAAAATGTAGACATACCTACTGCGTGGATGATCGCCTTACAAGGTAGCATTCTACTGATACAAAATGTAGACATACCTACTGCGTGGATGATCGCCTTATAAGGTAGCATTCTACTGATACAAAATGTAGACATACCTACTGCGTGGATGATCGCCTTATAAGGTAGCATTCTACTGATACAAAATGTAGACATACCTACTGCGTGGATGATCGCCTTACAAGGTAGCATTCTACTGATACAAAATGTAGACATACCTACTGCGTGGATGATCGCCTTACAAGGTAACATTCTACTGATACAAAATGTAGACGTACCTACTGCGTGGATGATCGCCTTACAAGGTAACATGCTACTAATACAAAATGTAGACATATCTACTGCGTGGATGATCGCCTTGCAAGGTAACATTCTACTGATACAATGTAGACATACCTACTGCGTGGATGATCGCCTTACAAGGTAACATTCTACTGATACAAAATGTAGACATACCTACTGCGTGGATGATCGCCTTACAAGGTAGCATTCTACTGATACAAAATGTAGACATACCTACTGCGTGGATGATCGCCTTACAAGGTAACATGCTACTAATACAAAATGTAGACATACCTACTGCGTGGATGATCGCCTTGCAAGGTAACATTCTACTGATACAATGTAGACATACCTACTGCGTGGATGATCGCCTTACAAGGTAGCATTCTACTGATACAAAATGTAGACATACCTACTGCGTGGATGATCGCCTTACAAGGTAGCATTCTACTGATACAAAATGTAGACATACCTACTGCGTGGATGATCGCCTTACAAGGTAACATGCTACTAATACAAAATGTAGACATACCTACTGCGTGGATGATCGCCTTGCAAGGTAACATTCTACTGATACAATGTAGACATACCTACTGCGTGGATGATCGCCTTACAAGGTAACATTCTACTGATACAAAATGTAGACATACCTACTGCGTGGATGACCGCCTTACAAGGTAGCATTCTACTGATACAAAATGTAGACATACCTACTGCGTGGATGATTGCCTTACAAGGTAACATTCTACTGATACAAAATGTAGACATACCTACTGCGTGGATGATTGCCTTACAAGGTAGCATTCTACTGATACAAAATGTAGACATACCTACTGCGTGGATGACCGCCTTACAAGGTAACATTCTACTGATACAAAATGTAGACGTACCTACTGCGTGGATGATTGCCTTACAAGGTAACATTCTACTGATAGAAAATGTAGACATACCTACTGCGTGGATGATCGCCTTACAAGGTAACATTCTACTGATACAAAATGTAGACATACCTACTGCATGGATGATCGCTTTACAAGGTAACATTCTACTGATACAAAATGTAGACGTACCTACTGCGTGGATGATCGCTTTACAAGGTAACATTCTACTGATACAAAATGTAGACATACCTACTGCGTGGATGATCGCCTTACAAGGTAACATTCTACTGATACAATGTAGACATACCTACTGCGTGGATGATCGCCTTACAAGGTAACATTCTACTGATACAAAATGTAGACATACCTACTGCGTGGATGATCGCCTTACAAGGTAACATTCTACTGATACAAAATGTAGACATACCTACTGCGTGGATGATCGCCTTACAAGGTAACATGCTACTGATACAAAATGTAGACATACCTACTGCGTGGATGATTGCCTTACAAGGTAATCTTCCGGGTCCTGTCACTGCGACTCATTCTGTAGCCACGGGACCGTGTACAGAGACATACTCGTCACTTTCCTGCTGGATTATTCTTCCACCTTGTCTGACAATTGCTGCAGCAAGCTAAGATTAAAATAAATTCATCAATTCTGTGTGGTGCAAATGTAGACTTGCACCAAGCAAATATTCAAACAAGCCAGGTAGGGCTTCATAATCTCAGCAGGAAAACATGCCCCTCTTATACACAAACCATGTATTCAGTCTCAAAATTTTGGTTCTTAATATCCCCCCTAAATGGGGTACCCCTTAGTTCTATCTTGAGCCCCATGACTTTAAGACTGGCTGCAGATACTCACCCCTCCCTTCTCCCCCCTAAAAAAAACTATGAAGGCTACAGATACTCACCCCTCCCCCATGCTTCAGCCACTTATTTGCAGCATTACAATTGCATCTGTGGATTCCATTGTGAGATCATTCAGCACAACTGTGAAAGAAAAGGATCTTAATCAACAGAAAATCAAAGCCTAGGCTGGCTGAAATCCTGAATTTCTTTTGAGCCTGTTTTTATTTCTCCATTTATGCTCCCAGAAAATAAGTGTGACAAATGTCATATCTGACCTCTGCATTCATCACTCATAAAACAACGTTTTGACTTATACTATAAGACCAGAGGAAGGTATGTAGATAAGGGGGGTTGTGTAGGGGCTTACATACTCCTCAGTCATTTCTTATTGAAGGATCATAAAAAACTGTATCATATGATACCAATGACCAGGGGCGTACGCAGCCAATAGGCCTGCAGGCACTGGACTGCAAAAAAAAATGGCGATCTTATTTGCATAACGAGGGGGGAAATCAAATTGTTACTCATTTATTTTTATGTACGTAGTTTTATATGTATGATGAGGATAAAAACTATGATTTTCTTAATCATTGTATGTCATATACTGACCGGGATACCTGTGTCAGGAAGTAGACCGCTGTAAATAGTGTAGGCTCAGGTGACACACATGTTCTGAGGCGAACGGCCTGTCAAGTTGTTGTTGGTTTATTATGGAAAGTTCGTGTGCTAATTAAAGGATAACCAAGGTTATTATACGTGGCGACGAGAGAAAAACCGAAAATAAGTCAAGAAGAAGGCGCTAGTGGTAAATTGGGACCGAAGAAACCCGACGAAGGATCGAAAATCCGGTGAGTTTGTTCCATGAAATATGGCGACCGCAGCGTTGTATGGCAACCTCTTTGCTTTTGATGAGACCGAACACAATTGGACGGAGTTTATAGAAATATACGAACATTATTTTGCTGCAAACAAAATAACAGAAGACAAGTTCAAAGTGAGCATTTTGTGTGCCAACGTAGGCCCAAAAGCGTACCACATAATCAAAAGTTTGTGTTTACCGGAGAAACCGGCGGACAAAACATTTGAGTTTATCACCAAGGCAGTGAAACATCACTTTAAACCGAAGCTTTCCGAAGCGAGCGCGAGTCTTTACTTTAACTCGAGAATTAGGAGAAGTAATGAAAGTGTCATGATGTATGTTGCGGAACTCAGGAGATTAGCAGTTCCATGTAATTTCGGAGGATTTCTTAACCGAGCCATGAAGGACAGATTTATCGCTGGCATAAATGATGCAGAAATCCAACAGAAAATCTTATCCACACCAGATGGAGACCTAACATTCGATAAGGCTTTCCAGATCGCAGAGGCATATGAATCGGCACGCCGCAATGTTAGAGAAATGCAGAAAAGTGTTGCACAAGAGGAGCCCTCAGTAAACCAAGTGCACTACTCCCAAAGGCCTAAAGGGAAGGGAGGCCCCACTAGACAGAGGGGTAACTATGAAAACAAAAGGGGGCAGGTTAAGGGGTCCCAAAAGACACCCATGTCAGGAGACAAATCAGGGGGAGAATGTTACAGATGTGGAAATTCCCATGACCCACAATCATGCTGGTTTAAAGATCAGAATTGCTACAAATGTGGGAAGAAAGGCCATGCAAAAAGTGCATGCCGGTCCGGGGCTACCATTACCCATGTTGAAGAAGAAGTTTTCAGTGAAGATGAAGATAGTGAAGGGGGTCCCGAGGGAATGTATCACATTAGGAACCCAGGAAATAAAGTTCCACCAATCACTGTAAACCTAGAAGTAGACGGGAGGCCAATTGAGTTTGAAATAGATACAGGGTCACCCTATACCTTAATTTCGGAAGAAACCGCCAAAACTCTGCCAAGTTTCCACAAAATGAAGTCATCTGAGTTAGACCTAACTTCTTTTACAGGACACAAATTGAAAGTCCTGGGAACTATTGAGAC
This sequence comes from Nematostella vectensis, assembly GCF_932526225.1. NCBI lineage: Eukaryota > Metazoa > Cnidaria > Anthozoa > Actiniaria > Edwardsiidae > Nematostella > Nematostella vectensis. The sequence goes on along the minus strand of NC_064046.1, from coordinate 13,041,237 downwards.
TGTTGTCAGTTACCATGGCAACTCGTGCACCACCTCAGTTGTCGTTACAAATCACAAGAGGGTTAATCTTGCCGGGAGGGATGTAGTAGAGCAGCTTAGCGTGATAAGTGTAAACCACCTCAAGGAAACCCTGACCCTAGAGACTGTGCTTGAAAGGCACCCAGATATTTTTAGGGACGAATTGGGGAAGATGAAAGGCACGCAAGCTAAGATTATTGTTGACCCCAGCGCAAAGCCACTTTTCTACAAACCGCGCTCACTCCCATTTGCTATGAAGAGCAAGGTAATTGCAGAGATTGACCGACTCGTGGAACAGGATGTGATAGAGCCTATCAGACATTCAGACTGGGCAGCGCCGGTAGTCCCAGTACTGAAACCTAACGGTGAGATTAGACTGTGTGGGGACTATAAGGTCACTGTTAACAAGGTTTCCAAGGTCGAGCAGTACCCAATACCCACCTTGGAGGAGTTGACTGCTCAAATAGCAGGAGGAACTATCTATCATAAGCTTGATCTCTCTCATGCATATTCTCAGGTTGAACTTGACCCAGATAGCAGGAAGTTCACAACCATCAACACGGTGAAGGGTATGTTTCAGTATAAACGTCTGCCGTATGGAGTCGCCAGCGCCCCAGCGGCCTTCCAACGTGCCATAGAAGAACTGCTGCATGGAATACCTCAGGTAGCTGTATACCTAGACGATATCCTTGTGACAGGTGAGAGCACTGCTGAATCGCTTGAGAATTTAGAGAAGGTCCTAGCAAGGCTTGATGAGGCAGGACTGAGACTTAAGAGAGAGAAGTGTGTGTTTATGCAGGACAAGGTTGTATACCTGGGTCATCAGATTGACAAGACGGGCATATCTCCAGTCAAGGACAAGGTTGAGGCACTAGTTAAGGCCAAGACACCGGAGAACGTCACGGAACTGAAGGCATACCTAGGCCTATTGAATTACTACGGTAAATTCTTGAAGGGTCTGTCCCAGGTCCTTCACCCTCTGCACAAGCTCCTAGAGCATGGGGTGAAGTGGCACTGGGGACCAGAACAGCAAACATGTTTTGAACTAACCAAGAAGATGATTCTCTCAGCAGGACTTTTGGTACACTATGATACCGAAAGAGCACTAGTACTCCATTGTGACGCTTCCCAGTATGGCCTAGGCGCAGTCCTATCCCATATCATGGAGGATGGCTCCGAACGACCTATTGGGTTTGCAAGTCGCACCCTTAGCGATGCTGAGAAGAACTACAGCCAACTAGACAAGGAGGGAGCCGCCGTTGTCTTCGGGCTAAAGAAGTTCCACAAGTATGTGTTTGGTCGAGATTTTGATATAATCACGGACCACAAGCCATTACTGTCACTGTTCCATGAGGCGAAGCAGACACCGGTCATGGCATCGCCCAGAATTCAGCGATGGTCCATATTGATGAGGGCATACCAGTACCACATGAAGTACAGAGCAGGAAATCAGCATGCCAATGCAGACTGTATGTCCCGACTGCCTTTACCTGTGAAAGCGCGTACTGAAGACAGAGTATTGATGATAGAAGAGTTAGAAGACTGCTCTATCTTGACCTCAGAGCAGATCAGCCATTGGACAAGGAAAGATCCTGTACTCGCACATGTACATGAGTACCTGTTACGCGGATGGCCGACAGATGACACAGATCCAGCCCTTACACCCTATCGCAAGAGGAGAGACGAGTTAAGCGTCCAAGATGGGTGTATCTTATGGGGTGCGAGAGTTATAATTCCACCCGATGGTAGAGATCAAGTCAAGCGAGAGCTCCACTCTGCACATCCGGGCATCAATCGGATGAAGGCCTTGGCCAGGAGTTACGTTTGGTGGCCCGGAATGGATGAAGAGCTAGCAGAGATAGTGAGGAGATGTGATGTTTGCCAGGACCGGAGAAGAAACCCGCCATCAGCTCCATTGCACCCATGGGAATATCCCGATGGTCCCTGGAAGCGGATCCACCTAGACTACGGTGGGCCGGTCGAAGGTCACATGTTACTGGTTATAACTGATGCTTACTCCAAGTGGATTGAGACATACCTGATGAAGTCAACAACATCTCAAGCAACCATAGACAAGCTGCGTGAATGCTTCGCACGGAACGGTATTCCAGATGTTGTTGTATCGGATAATGGTCCTAACCTTATCTCGGAAGAACTGTCAACATTCTTCAGTAAGAACGGCATCCAGCACATACCGGTTGCACCAGTACACCCATCCAGCAATGGGCAGGCAGAGCGAACCGTGCAGACAGTAAAGGAAGGGATAGAGAGAACGCCTGGAAGAGATTTGACGACAAAACTGCAGAGATTCCTCTTCCAATACCGTGTTACACCTCACACGACAACCGGTCGTAGCCCAGCGGAACTGTTAAACGGCCGGAAGTTGAAAACAAGGTTTGACTTGTTACACCCTGCTCTCCGAGGTCGAGTCAGGGACAACCAGAGTAATATGAAGAGATATCACGATGGGAAGACACCACTGAGAGCATTTACAGCAGGGGACTTGGTAAGAGCCAAGAACTTTGGACATGGAGTCAGGTGGTTCAAAGGTAAAATCTCCAAGGTAACTGGTCCTCTTTCGTATGAAGTTGAGCTCATAGACGGTAGACTTGTGCGCAGACACATTGACCATTTGCTGAAGCGAGAGGCAGACACAGACGTCAATGAGAAGCCTAGGGGGAATTCTAATATCTCCTTAGGTCCAATGGAGCTGGCCGGTGTAGACACAGTTCCAATAGAAAGTCTGGTGCCACCGACATCCACCACCCCCATATGCGAGCCAGTTGCAGCGACACCAGACGATACTCAGTCAGTGCCTATTGCTACTACAGAGAGCCGCTATCCTACGAGAGTTCGACAAACCCCAAGTCATTTAAATGACTATGTTTTGTAAATAAGGTCCTTGTTGCAATACTTGTTGGGTTCACCAGGACTTGGACACATAGACACACATATCATTGGTGTACTGTAGTATGCTTTAGCTAGGAAGGAGGAAGTGTCATATACTGACCGGGATACCTGTGTCAGGAAGTAGACCGCTGTAAATAGTGTAGGCTCAGGTGACACACATGTTCTGAGGCGAACGGCCTGTCAAGTTGTTGTTGGTTTATTATGGAAAGTTCGTGTGCTAATTAAAGGATAACCAAGGTTATTATATTGTAGTCTACAGATGATTACCAAACATATTATTATGTCGTTCAGTGCCACGCGACGACTAAAGTCCTATTTTAGATCGAGGATGACAGAGGATCGTGTAAAATTCTGACACATTGACTTCAAACCCAAAAGTGGGAGCTATGAAATCTACACGGGGGTGCTGGATGAGGGGCCACGCCCTCATTTAGCTTCTGAATGCTTTGACTGCAACTTGTTAAAATCCTGCGTACTCCTCAGTCATTTCTTATTATAATCATAAAATACTTCAAGTATCATGATACCAATGACTGCACACCCCCATGCTATGCACCTGAGAAGTCAAAATGGAGTCAGAGGATTTGAACCACAGACATGGTCAATCATATGGAAGTGATGCTAAAGAAAAAATAACACCAAATCTACCTGTTTAGGGATTCTACATCTGCTTTCCACATTAGCCTTATCTTCTATTGTCTTTTTAGCTCCATTTGAAAGTGGTGAAACGGAGAGACTAGCCACTACTTGAGGCTGAAGGGAGAAAATGTAAATCATAAATATAATCCCAGGATAAATTGGATCCATAGGTTCATGACAGACTTTTTCCCAGACTGAGTTTGAGGATGTTTCTCGCATGAGCACTCTTTACCCATGCTGTGTCTCAGGATAAGTAAAAGATTTAGGTGTTGCCTTCATTGGTATCATAGAATCAAAGAGCTGACTTTAGGGAGAGGGTCTGGGGATTCTGAATGCCCATGAATCCTCTCCCCCCACCCCTACCCCCTATTTTAGACAAAGGGGTGTGGACAAACAATGATTAACTGGATCCCATCCTGAAATATCTTGGGAGCAATGAGTACTGACATATACTGTTCTCTGCAAAAGTAAAAGTAGGAGTGAGACTGTACTTCACAACAGTCAACAGTTTTTTGTACATTTTCCTTTTTCAAAAGAGTTGTTCTTAGGCCTTTTTGTCAAATGAACTGATACCATAACCATTAGTTTCCAAATGGCGAATATTTCTTATTGGAATCAATCACCTGTAACCCTATGGAAACGTCACATTGCTGACATAAATACTAACGTGTTGGTACCTTGTTGATGTCAGAAAAGCGTATTGCAGAAATAACCAGATTACGTACATGTTCTCCTAAAAAGACCAGTAATAAACGTATTGGATACGCATGCGCGTCTTCTAAACATCACCACGGGGTATGCAGTAGGAGAAAATGGCGCTGTGTTTGCAAATACGAAAAGTGTTAGGATTGCGCTGTTGTTAGTTTTCAGTTCACACTCTGACACAGGGTCCCCAACAAAAATGCGGAATGCCAATTTCCCCAAAAAAACACCATTTCAGCTACCGCCGGAGATGGGGCTCCACGAAAATAGGGATCGGGCATCGGATCACGATTCTCCGGGATTGGGGATCGGATTAGGTTTCTCGGGAAACGACAAAGATTTGGCAACTGTTAAAAGTTTTGCTTTTAGACACTGATGAAGAGGCAGTAGCCTCGAAACGTCTGTATTTTAACAACATTATTAGAACAAAATATAACGTGAATTTCCTAGCGCTAGCCAGCCCTCATCAACACCACGTTGAATTTTTACCAGTAATAGAAAGCAACTCAAATTTACCTTTGGTTGTTTTATTTTCGCAGAAAAGCCCCCCAAACACCTCTACCTCGCCTGTAATTACCTCCATTTTACCTCCACATTAGTTCTACTACAAAGTTTGAGTGGCCTGTGTTACGCCCACTATTAGCGAGTTAACCCACCTCGCGAGCAGGGTCAGATTTTACCTCCAAACTAACCCAGAGTAAGCGCTAACCAGCGTTTCGGAACAGAACTAATCCGGGGGTAACATTTAATCGTGGGTTAGGGCAAATTTATACCTGGGTTAGCGATAATCGGCTTTTCAGGAACCGGCCCCTGGGCACTAGAGCCTCCAGACTTCTCTCGCCCAGTGACAACAAACCGATCACAGCTAGGGCAATGGTTGTATGTTCTGAGAGGTAACTAGTAAAGCGATTTTTTGTGTGAAATGTTGTCAATAAAATGCCTTGAAGTTATAAATTTCGTTAAGAAACCCCCCAAAACGTGTATTACACATGAATTTGACAACAAGGCATGTTCTAAGTTTTAAGGCAATTTTATTGCAAACATTTCACATTTTTTTGCTGCTATCTGAGCCTTACCCTGGTTCCAGAGCCTCGAAGGTCTCTCTATTTAGTGACCTCGCTTGCCACTAAATGGAGAGACGTTCGAGGCTCTAGAACCAGGGTAAGGGCGGGTTTGACTCAGCCACGACGAAATTGACTATTGTCGCCAATAAGTTCAAAGTTAGTTGTTCGTTGGTCACATTTTTGTAAAAGAATTCCAGAGTCGAAACTGCGTCCTACAAACCATAGTTAGTAGAGGAGACTAGTACAATGTACAACAATGTATGTAATTATGTACAAACATTCCGCACTTTGAATTGACTTGTTACTTCGACCAATCATATGGCGAGAAGCCCGCGTTATACAACCACTCTACCACGCAAATGCTAAATCCCAAAATAGCTGAAAATGTGTTTTTCGTGTCGCACCCAGAAAATCAGACAGCCCTCTAAAATTTCACTTTCCTTTTACCCGACAACATTCAAAGCTCACCTTAATGACATGCTGTTGTGATGTCAAAACTTATAGTTTTTTCGCTATAACTTCTAGCGTTTCACTAGCTCTCAACTGGATAGCGCAGTAGAATGTTCTTAAAATTTGGCGAAATCTCAGGCTGGACGTTCTTATAAAACAAAGAGTGCAAGAGTGAATATCATATGTATGTGTGTTTCGGATGCTCTTTTTGGGCTCACCTCTTTGTAGTGCTACGTGCCGTTCGTTTCTGGATGTGAAGAAGAGTAGGGTTCTACAATTGCACTTGTTAGTTTTCTAAAACGATTCGACTTAAACAGTATTCAAAGAGGCTATAACATCGAACAAACAAAGAGTAATGTAGATTTAACGCAGATATTTGTACCACTTACTCTATATTATCAATTTTTGTGTGTTTTTTGTTTACGATTGTTACTGTGAGGCTAGGTTATTCATAAATTGTATCATCAGCAGGGCAAATGCTTACAAATGAATTAGGGAAAGGTCATTATTTATCGGGGGGGGGGGGGGGGGGGGTAGGGCTGCTAAACATCGTCAAGTCAGGATCAGTGTTGATTTCAAGCACATATTCAAGCGGTATGTATAGTGAGGTCCGTGGGTATACTCCCCCGTGAAATGTAAAAAAACCCTAAATAACATCATTAGAGCTCCTTTCTACCAGAATTCTTATTAGTCTATCTTTTCATACTAGCAATCTGAAAAGAAAGTGACGCATAAACGGAAATTCGAAAACCAAAAGTTCAAAAGACAAAACAAATTGAAGCGCCAGTCTAACAACGGAAGTCATTAAAGTGCAGGCAAAAGGCCCATTATTTATTTAATTTTTTAGGGGGTCTGGCCTTGGCCTCCCCAGAAAATTCCAGACTATTGGGAAGGCTCGGGAATACAGAATACCGTTCAAGAAGTAAGGCCCTCCCCTAACCCAGTATAAAAACTGAGGCCCTCCCCCAAATCTGCGCTCAAAAAATTGCAACACTCCCCCCAAACATAGCAGCCCCCCGTTCAATAATTACACTTCCATTAGATGAAACAATTGACTTTGTTTGCGTGCATAAATGGATTGACTACAGGCTAATATATCGACGTTTGAGCTTAGCACGAAACATGAAAAGGACAAGACTTTTTTCATTGCAATACATACTTTTCAAGACACTAATGGCAAAAATTTATCTTTAGACTTTGAAACGCTAACAAATCATAGGTTCTATGCCAAATTAGAGAAAATGCGTCTCTTTTTGAGGGTATGGTCACTAACGCAAATTGCGTGACGCCCCCCCCCCCCCCCCCCTACCCTCTAGATACCGGCAGTGTTGCATTTACAGAGGATGGTAGCTTATATTGCAAGACACCAGGGGCGGGTCTATTTTATTTTTCAAAAGTCGGAGAGGGAAAATCGTTCCTCGCTGGCTTTTTGCCAAGAAGTGGGGGGAAGGGAGAGTTTGAACCAAACATTTTGGAATGAACAGACACAATGAAAACAATAAAAAATGCAGCCCAGGGGGGATAACACTCTGACCCCCCCCCCACCCCCTTTGATCCGCTACTGGCCATTCTGGCCCCGCTTGATCCGCTACTGGCCATTCTGGTGCATTTTTTGTATAGAATTTACAGAGGATACTGATACTAATGTTGCGCACAATATCAGGACTCCCATCTCCATGGCTTGCTGGACAAGAAACGTCAAAGGATTCATGATAGATCCGATGAGCATAGCGACACCAAATCTGAACGATTTCGTTCAGATTTTCATTTTCGTTTCGTTTCAAGACATAACCAAAATCATCACTCTCCATGCCGAGGATTACTTCGTTTTATATGTGGATTTTAAAGAAGGGTTGTTGGTTCTAGTCAGGACGGCAGATGGAACTGATCTCAACAGCGCACCCTTTTTATAAATGGTGAGGACGGACCTGCAAATGAAACAGGAGCAGAAGCTCATGATATAAGGAATGTTTGTAAAAACTCAATGAGCGCTTTGCATTAGGAAATCACGCGACTTTTGGATGGCGAAATTGCGCGCGCTACAAAAACAAGCAATTTGTCCATCGGTTACGAATCAGCCACAAAGTTTCTTTTTCAAAAAGGGCTTACTTTAACTAAAATATTTTATTCTTTTTCCTCGCTTCTCTGGCGTAGTGGCCGCAAACATTTCTGTTTATTTTGGCTTGAATAGGCCATTCCAGCTATAAGTATGCGCGCGCATAATTTTAGAAATCTACATCAACTACCAGAATGCAGCGCGCGCTTTTTTAAATTTACATCAAACAAAAGGCGCGCTGGGTAGGTTCCCATGGTGAGTGTGCGCGCATGCTTATTGCTGAAATGGCCTATTTGACACTTCAAAAAGTCGCATGGCTTTTTTGCGCTAGTCGTCTATTGAAGAGATTGAGTGCGTTATTTTTTTAAAGGGTGATTTTTCATTAGACTACCATATACTAGACAAGACACAGAGCTATCAATCGATGGGGCTGGCATACTTCAGATGGCTGAACCAACAGCCAAAACGATCTTCTGCTATCGGAACTGCTAATCAATCAATGAAAGTCTGCTACGTATATTTGTCGACCATCAGTATTATCTCTATCAATCAATCAAGTTTATTTTATCAAATAATAGTATAGTATAATGATAATAGTGCAAAAATAGTGATGATGAGGAGTCTACTAAAAGCACAATGCTTATGAGGTGTAGACCCCTGTCGCAGACTTAGTAACGTCTCTACTAAAATATAATTAATGTTCTTGATTTGTTTTAACTATAGAATCCTCATTATTAAATTAACATGTGGCTGATTTGATGAAATAAAAAAATCATATCTATAAATCAATAGCTGCTTTTTGGGAGAGAATATTGTCCTTTACAATCTATTTGAACATATTTATTGATCTGCGATGTTTTGCTTGAGAAGTGAAGTTGCTCCAGATTTTTGGACCCTTGTACGAAATTGAAAATTGGCCCCGTCTTGTTTTTCTACGAGTTGTGCAATAGTTTCATAATTTCTCATGTTATAGCTGTGGATTGTATTATTTCTCTTAAAAAAAGTTATCAAAAGTCCCCGGTAATTGATTATTGTCGAATCTATACATGAATAATGCTGTTTCAAAGGCGTTATCAGCAAATTGCTGATAAATTCGCTGATTATTTTACAAATATAGGGCCAAACCTTTAAAAATATATAGAAAATACGAACATTGATATAAAATCATACTTAAAGGGTAACTATAGGCAATCAATCCTTTGGATTTGAAATTTCTTGGTTGTTATTTTTAAATATATCTGGATAGTTCGATTTTTTAATGTTTTTTTTTTCAATAGAGAATTTAGTATCTTCCACGTGTTTTTAGCATCCATTTTTGATTTTTCAAGACTATCAGTGAAGTGATCTCGTTTTGCAATTCTAAGTAGGCTATTTAGTTTATTTTTTTTATACTTTTCTTCAGTAAACTCTTATTTTACAAGAACCTTTTTTTATAAGAACGTCCAGCCTGAGATTTCACCAGATTTTAAGAACATGCCGAGGCTAAGATAGCAGAAAAATATTGTTTTGAAGCTTTCTAAAATGCAGTCAAAGTGTGTTCATATTAACAACCTCATTATTGCTATTGATCATTTTTGCAATTCTCAGTTTTAATAATTCATTGGGTACCATATTTTTTATTAACTAGAATTTAAGAACATGGTGAAGAACATTTTAAGTCCTAAAATGCTCCAAAAATAAGAACGGCCCAGCCTCAACTGAAACATTTTTATTAAATATCGCATGCCCTATATAGGCAGGATATCTTCTTTAATTTTACATTTTGAGATTTTGCCTTGATGTAATTCCTTTCTATTTTTGTTACCAGATCAGTTATCAAATAGTCGTTATTCAAATAGACAAAAATAAAAGCAAAAATGAATTTGTAAAAAGTATTAGTAAAAATATTAGATGTGACTCTTCTATCAATGAGAGTTAAATTTAGATTTAATGGTTTAGAATCTTTATATCGAAAAATGCAAAAAAAAAAATAACGACAAGAATTAATGATTTTCTAAATTCTCCCCTCCCACTCGTTCCGAACAAAGTGCTCATTTCCACGTAATGTATTCTAAAGTGTTATCCAGATGTCCGCCCCCACATGCAGGTGCACGAGAAATGAGCTGCGACAGGGAATTATGCTAGCCGTAATTTAAATGAGCAGACCTCACAGCTTACCTCGCTTATAAAAGATACTTACTACAGAATTCATCAAGACAGAAAGTTGCGTTTATCTAAGGGTGCGTTTTTTTTACTCGTATGATTCCGGAATGAGAATGTTTAGAATAAAAAAAGCGCGTTCGTTTATCCTGCTACCTATAGCAAAATGACTCGAATGCCATTCTGAACATTCTGTTACCAACCATTCCCATTCCAGAATGATAGGAAAAAAACGCGCCTTAAGTCTATAGTAACCTGGGAACACCAATCACATAGCTCTCATGGCGCTTGTTAGGGGAGCACTTGTGAAATTGGGGGAAATGGATACAGCTAAACCATCCAATTGTTTAGGCACACGACAAACAGTGAATCTTTTTGCGTCAGGACTTGTCGTTTGGGGCAAACAAAGCCGTCTAGCTTTGCTAAAGGAGTGTTAGCTCTCGTCAAAATAGTTGCGTGACTAAATGAATGTGAACAGATATGATATATTTAAAATTAGATGGAAAGCTTTTATGGAAGTGGCCGAATAATTTGGTGTTTGTTTTTTTTTTTTCAGGACATCGCCTGAATGAATTTAAAAGGGAAATATTTCCTAATGTATGAAAGGAAATACGATCGGTACAAAATTAAGACAAAACAGACACATAATAATGATCAGGAATATTCCGCTAAACCGACGCTTTGTTTTGAGAAATTATTAGTACGCGCAGCAGGAAAATATTCCATTAAGCAATTTATCAAACGATTATTCTTTAAAGTTCGGGATTGCTAATCGCCATAAATAGATTTTGGAATTAGCGTTATTTTTATTTCTGATGTTCCATATTATGTTATTGCCAAGTTTACCGCGTGGGCCTGGAACTACTCGTAAAAGCAATCAAAACATTTATGACTGATTCCACTCGTGGCTAAACTGTGTCTACGAGCAGGAGTAAATTCCAGCTTTCTTACGGGCCATTTATGACTGCTTTTTAGGTACAAACATTGAGGGCAAACTTGGTGTGATTTACAACAAAGTTAAGAGGTCCAATTTAAATTTTACGGCGCCAGAGAAGGTCGTTTTCATCCGCAGCAGAGCCAGGGCGCCGGTGTGGGATTCATTCATGAAGACGGTTGGAATGGCTAGCTACGAAGGCTTGGTAAAATGCGGATATTTGGAGATGAAACTACCAAGAAAGCAGCGGAAAGTCACACACAAGGTATGTATCTTATTTTATTTTCCTCAATTGCTTAACGCTTACGTAAAATTGCTGTTTGAATGTGAGAGATAATTTATTCCATTCACGTAGCTAGCCCGTGTGTGACAAACAAAAATTGTTTACTAAGCTTGCACATGAAATTCCGCTCATATTTTCTAGAATAACTCACAGCTTAAGTACGTTTGTCAAGTTTGAATCATCAAAATTTGGGCTGATTAACTGGGTCTATTTTCGCGTGAGAATATCTCGTGATTTCCCCCTGCACTTTTTTTATAGGAAGGAGTGGTAATTGTTGTTGATCTTGAAAATCGTGGCGTGGTTTTTGAGTAAACATGAAATGAAATTGTTGTTTTTCTCCATTCATTCCATCGAAATCTTGAATATGTCTATCCTGATACATGCGTTGTTCTTTCCCCTGCATTGTATAGGTTACCTTCTAACTTCTCTTTCATGATATGTTATTTTTAACCCTCGTTACATGCGATGTTTTTAATGTCCCCAGGCCATTGTTTCTGATAAATAATTGAGTGTGAAAACATAGGGGCGACATCGAAGCTATAAAGTTCCTTAATAATATCCTTACCTAGATTTTATTTTTATAATTTAATATAATCGTTCCTACTTCATTTTGAGATATTTTCAAAAAACATCAAATAATCAATTGTTTTACTCTTATCTTAGGCTCTGATAAAAGTACTTTTATTTCCTGTCTCAAATGAAAAGAATTCAAAAACGTGAAAAATTCTTATTTCTTTATCTTGTTTTTCATTGTTCCCATATGGAAAAAAATTGTTTGCGTCCCAGAATTACACATCTTCAACCACAGTTAGAAAATTATTGGACCAGTTGCATCTATTGTTATAAGTAATTCTGCTGTTGTTGTTTTGTTATGGATAAAAAAAAGGCCTCATAGCGTTGACAACAAGGCCTTCTCTTTGAAAAATTCCGAAAACCATATAGTTCCCTTACCAAGGATACTGTGAAATAATTCCTTAAGCCAATTGTTTTGCTAGACCCATCCAGGGCAATATTTTTGATGTTTTGATGATAGTTTTAATAATTAAGCAGTTTATCCCTAGGGGAGCTTGTCTTAAAAGCAATCAATATTATTGAAGACATAATTTCACAGCATTTTAATTTAATATTTTTTTGCTTTTACTTTGTAAGGTGAAATTATTCTTATTTCTATTTTCAAAGTGATTTTTTGCATACTGTTCAATAGGTTCCAATGTTTATTGTTTGCTAACAGTCCATTCGTTGTTATTGTTGACCTAAATTCTGTTACCTTGTTTTTCAATGACCACCAGCTTTTTGGAAATATTTAATGAATAAATACCCTTTTACACAAGCATTTTCTCTGTAAAAAAATAAACTCTTTTTCTGTAGTGGGATCAATTAACTGATCTAATTTCATTTTTTTTTTTATTCTGTCTGGTTATAAAATTGCCTTAGATGTCACCCTTCAATTGCTTTGTTGCATTTTTGATCATGTGCCTAGTCTATCTAAAATTGTGTGTTTCTGTTGAATTCCTATTTCCATATATGTAGGTCTTCTTTTTTATGCCATACAATACTTGCCATTAACTAGCCAAGAACAGTACAAGAGATAAACTAAACGTGAATAACATTGATCTAATATAACCAGAAGAATTCATTTTTATACACAGTCTGTCAAAAATGCCTTTTAGCTATGCTAAAACCCATTAGATAATTTTGTTTTTGGACACATCAGAGTGAGCAGTCTTCCATGTGTCTTTGCAGGTGGCAGCTACCGATCAATTAAAAACCTTAAAAAAGAAAAAAAAATGAAGCAGCTGGTTCACAACTCTAATGTTAGAACTCTGCCATGGAACAGTCCATTTCCCTATAATTTTCTAAGTTTGTCAATATGTGAAGTTTCTAGCCATATGTGAATATTAGAACATTATTTACTTACTTTGGTGCACTATTTAGGCTTGAGTTATTTTCAAATGGTTTCAATTCCCCCTAGTTTTATGGTTCTCTGGCTTTAAAGTAACTACCCTTTGGAAAGCTTGCATAAAATGACACCAAGCTATGTATTGATTACTAAGGACTTCAAAAATCAATGAATAAGTGCTGATAAGTTTAAAGTATATGTAAATACCTTGTGTTGTGTCCGGAAGAATTGTTTGTGAATAGTACTTTTTTGCACTAAATAGAATTTGGAATTTAAATTTCCTTGATACAAATTTTAGCATCTTTGCATCAATAACAGAGTATTAAGTCTATGTTGTTCCAATAATGTCTTGCAGTGTAAAGGGGATATAAGCCCTGATGAATCCCACCCCACCCCCCTTTTATATGCTTTGAATATCAATTCCTTGTTGTGGTTCCTAGGTATGGAAAAGAAAGTGGTTTGTCCTTAGAAGAAAATCAAAGCGGGGTAACACAAGACTGGAATATTATCACAGTGAAAAGGCTTGTATTGAAGGCAAACACAGAACTGTTATTCCACTGGATAAAGTTACGGGGATTCACTGTGCACACTCAAGGACGCACACACAATGCTTTCTAATTGCTGCTATAGAAACAAAGATATTTTTGTCGGGTGAAAATGAACTTGAAACTTATGAATGGATTCGACTCATGAAAGAACTTGTTTTGCCTGAACCCAAAATGATGCCTTTGGTTCAAGGAGGGGATATCTTTGGTAAGTGCAAATAATTGTAGTGAACTCCCGCTTATCCATCCTTGGCCTTTGCTAGTACATATGTTTTAGGTTGTAGAGAGCGCTTCTTTTATTTGTTTGTAACTGTGTTGGAAAACATTTTGAAATAAATTTTAACTCGATGGAAGGCTTTTTCTTGTAATCATGGCCCTGCTCTACATGTCTGAAGAAGATCTATTTTCTGTATTTAGGAACAGTAGAGAACGTCCCTCTTGTAGAAAGAGAGAGGTTCACAGTTTTGTTTATGTTTCTCCCAAAGGAGATATAATGACTGCGATGGGGAGAAGTGTTGCAAAATTAGTTGACCAAAATACAGTAAAAAAAGTTAAGGGGCTCACATTATCTCTATTAGAATTGATGTCTCTTTCCGATGGCTGACCTAAATCTTAAAGATTGGGCTACATTAAGTTTACATTGGAAATTGTCCTGAATGTTTTGGCTAAAAATGGGCATTCTTCTTTTATTAAACCCACGATCTGATCACTAGAAAATCCAGGGGCGTAGCCATTGGGTGGCCAAGGGGGCCCGAGCCCCCCCCCCCCCCCCCCCCCCTTCTAGTAGCCAAAAATACAGTAAATGTATGAGGCATTATCTTGATACAGGAGAAAATGCCTTGAAAGGGCCTTTTTGGCCCCCTCCTGTTAAAAATCCTGGCTACGCCACTGAAATCTCATGTATTTACCATCCTTGTTGTTTTTTTACAGGGCTATATGAAGTTACCATAGAAAGGACAGATGATTCTGAGAGACTTAATTTAGTAGGAGAATACCTTGTTACAGTGCGGAAGAACTTTTTATGTCTTCATAACATTAAGAGTGGTGAGAAAGTACTAGAATGGGAATTAGAATTCCTGCCTTCCTTTCGTCTAGTTCGGCTATCATACCTTCAGGATATGGACAAGCTGTTGGTTATCAAAGCCGCCAAGTAAGTGCATTCAGTATATAGCGGTTATTTGCCAGGTGGGAGGTCCGTATTGTCAAATACCATGAGCGAGGTCTTGAAATAACTGATTGAAATATCGATTCTTGGGCATAGGGCAGATATAGGAATCTCCGGACAGCTCTATTAGCCAATCAAAATGCAGGATTCGTTACCCTGCCCGCTAAAAAAAAATAAATTCCGATATCTCTTTTCTGTGGTCATCCTGTCTCAGCCACACCCAAATCATAGGGCTATCATTCCCGCTTCGCCGAATCCTGTCGGGTACGACAGGTACCACTATCCTTTCATTGACCCCCTCCCTGTCAGCTACACCTATATTTTGTGGAGAATCACTGTCCCTTCCTTTGCCCCATCCTTCGGGACATGTCATAGAGGGGAATCACTCTCCCTTCGTTTCCCCCTCCTGTCACCACACCCACAGTAATAGGGGTAACGCTGTCCATTCCTTGACCCCATCCTTTTCACCACACCCTTATCTCCCTAACATTTGTGCCCATCCTTTCAGCCTGCCCTCCCTCGTTCACATTAATTCGTCACGCGTTTGTCGGTTTGTCGGTGTAAGCCCGCTCATGCTTCAGCGTAGTGTTTTACTCTTTGTTGTCGCTCTCCTTGCAGGGGCTGCAAAACAGGCGAAGGTGAATACCACTTTCTGACCCGACAAGGCCGCGAGATACTTGAAACCATCAAATGCCAAACGCATAGACTTTACATGTTAAGACACAGACACGGGAACGAGGCGACGAACAGGAGACACTCCGTTGACTCGGCAGCGTGTACACGTTCATCCGGGAACGACACAAATGACAGTATGACGTCATCCTACGAGACAGACTCACGTGGTCGGTCGATTAGTACGTCCAGTCACCAGTCAAGTCATCCCTCGAGTCAACAGTCAGTGGCGGGACAATCCTCGGGACCTACCTCGGGATCAGCCAAAACGTAGCGATCATTACGAAATAGCGATCGTGACGGAAACGTAGCGATCACTACGAAATAGCGATCGTGACGGAAACGTAGCGATCGTTGTGAAATAGTAATTTTGGCGCAGACGTAGCGACCATTACAATTGTGTTCGTTGTGAGAGCGTTCTGTTTATTGCGACAGAGTGATCGTTGCGTTAAGCTTGTGTTCTTTGTGGAATAGTGATGGTCGAGTAATTGTAGCGATCTTTACGATCGTTGTGGTGATTGCGACATAGAGTGGTCGTTCCGTGTTTGTGAAATAGAGTGATGGTTGCGTGAACGTAGCGATATATACGATCGTCAGCAGAGCGTTTTGACAATTGATTGACTTTTACAGCAACATTAGCCGCTTTTGCAGGCACCTCAAGTGACTTTGTAATTTTTTCCGTATTTTTAGGAATTGGGGTTCCTGTGGTGAGTTGAACCGGAATTAGGTAGAGGGTAAAATCCATTTTTCCTTCTAACCAGGCCCCCACTCTTTCTTTTACACGCCACAGGAAGCCCGACATACAAAAAAGCATTTTTCCCAATCACTCGAGACGCCTGCGGAGGAGGTTACGGCAACATTGCGCTCGTCGAATGTTTCAATGATTGTCGCAAAAACATAGAAAACGCAGTAATGGCAAAACAACTTGTATTTTCATAATCTGAGGATCGCTGCAATATCGTGATCGAAGCGTTCAAACGTTGTGCGTGCGAGGATAACGGGGATAATGTCACCTGATGTCATCTCGTATTTAAGTTAATGAAACTTGGTTCTAAAGCAAGCGGTTCAAAAGAAAATCCGCCCTAGGAATGGAAGCAGCGATCAGAGACACGTTTGACCCGTGTGGGCGGTGCTGTTTTACTCGTTTAGAGAATGGCTTAGCGCATCAGATACGCTTTCAACAAGTGAGATTGAAAGACGGAAAAAAGGAAGGCTCAGCGGCTTACTTTTACTTATGACGCATGTGCGAACGCAGCGTGAATAATTCTTAATTCAACAAAGTTGGCCTGTGTATCAAGTGTGTTATAGAGCCTTAGTCAGCCATATATTTGTTATTGTTTTCTTTAATATTTGAAGACAGATCATTGGATGAAATATCGAAATAACTGTCTAAAAGCCAAGTTTTATACTTCATTTGCCAAATTCAATCAAAAACATCGCAACAGCCTTCCAAGTCATGCGATGGAAATGGATGATTTCTTACACTTGGTACTTTGCTAGCATGACAAAATGGCGGCTGGCAGAGGCTGTTTAAGTTTGTTTTCAGGGATAGAACTCAGAGAATAATATAATCAGTGGGAATAACACGCTAGAAGATCGACAACTAATTTCTGTTGTTGGTGGTGTTTTCCCTTAAAACACTGGAAACGCTTACTGCGCAGACTGCACCAATGTAAAGTGTTAATGTCCTTGCTATCTCGTGTAGCCCGCTTTCATTTGCGCATGCGTCTTACTAAGAAACAGCTTCCTTCAGATCTAGGGCTGACTCAAAAGGTCGGCATCCAATAGTGAAAACCTATTTTATAAATAAATGATGTTGGGTTCAAAAATGCTTTTGTGTATTTTAGGTCACACTAAGGGCGCGTTTTTTCCTATCATTCTGGAATAGGAATGGTTGGTAGGGAATGTTTATAATGGCATTCGAGTCATTCTGCTACAGGTAGCAGAATAGGTGAATGGACTTTATTCCATACCCGAATGGGAACGCGGGATAAACGAAACGCGCTTTTTCTATTCTAATCATTCTCATTCCGGAATCACGAGTAAAACCGCGCCCGTAAGATGTGTGAGATTTATTCGCAACTCATCAACCTCACACGCGTCCCTAACACAGTCCCGCCTTACCGGGCTCCCTGTGGTCGTAAGTCAATCATGAGATGCTAGAGATCTGGGAAGTGTGACGTCACACTTTTGCCTCCCCAACACAGAAAACCGACTGAGAAGGTCTGGAATTGGGCATGTTTTTGTCCCCTTTTTTGTCATCGAAGAACCTTGCTTCCCTTTGCTAAGAGCACCAACCAAGAACGTGGGTGTAAATTTTGAGATGAAGGAAGGGGGGGTCTGGTCCGTCATTGGCTAGGCTGTCTGGGCAGGGGAATACCAACGCAGTTACTGAGGGCGTCTCTATTCCCGGCCTCGTTTGTTCGGCCACGTTATTTCGTGATGTGGCAACGCAGATATTGCTTGACCAGGCAACAGACGCGTTTCCAGGGGGGGGGGGGAGGGGCCTCGCTCGGACCCCATACCGCTCAATTGACGAGATGACTTCGACTCCGGTTGACCCCTTTGTTCTTTGCAGTTAAGAAGACTATCAATTCCATGTGTGTATTCGGATAGAAAAACTTAGTGACCTAGTACCTTCTATAGAAAGTTCACAACCTTCTACCTCAAGCCCATTCAATGGTATTTTATCTCACGCAATGCCGCTCCCAAGCACCTAAAACTCCTGACAAGAGAGTGTAATAGGAAGATCACCGCACTATCTCAGGAACTCCTCCATCATAGAACATTATTAGAAAGGTCATGTACTACCAACGCTTACATATTTTACTGTCGCAAACCAAAGATTCCATGGCTCTATCGCTTTTAGAAAACCGCCGCAATAACAAATATTCTTGCCGTAATCTCCCTAATCCCGACAACGATAATACGTCTACTATTTCTCCCCAAGCCGCTCCTAATACTAACCCACCACCGTCGTGCGAGAGTTCGTCACGCGAGTCTATGTACAGGCGGGGACGAGAGTTCGTCACGCGAGTCTATGTACAGGCGGGGACGAGAGTTCGTCACGCGAGTCTATGTACAGGCGGGGACGAGAGTTCGTCACGCGAGGCTATGTACAGGCGGGGACGAGAGTTTGTCACGCAAGGCTATGTACAGGCGGGAACGAGAGTTTGTCACGCAAGGCTATGTACAGGCGGGGACGAGAGTTCGTCACGCGAGTCTATGTACAGGCGGGGACGAGAGTTCGTCACGCGAGTCTATGTACAGGCGGGGACGAGAGTTCGTCACGCGAGTCTATGTACAGGCGGGGACGAGAGTTCGTCACGCGAGTCTATGTACAGGCGGGGACGAGAGTTCGTCACGCGAGTCTATGTACAGGCGGGGACGAGAGTTCGTCACGCGAGTCTATGTACAGGCGGGGACGAGAGTTCGTCACGCGAGTCTATGTACAGGCGGGGACGAGAGTTCGTCACGCGAGTCTATGTACAGGCGGGGACGAGAGTTCGTCACGCGAGTCTATGTACAGGCGGGGACGAGAGTTCGTCACGCGAGTCTATGTACAGGCGGGGACGAGAGTTCGTCACGCGAGTCTATGTACAGGCGGGGACGAGAGTTCGTCACGCGAGTCTATGTACAGGCGGGGACGAGAGTTCGTCACGCGAGGCTATGTACAGGCGGGGACAAGAGTTTGTCACGCAAGGCTATGTACAGGCGGGAACGAGAGTTTGTCACGCAAGGCTATGTACAGGCGGGGACGAGAGTTCGTCACGCGAGTCTATGTACAGGCGGGGACGATACGAGAGTTCGTCACGCGAGTCTATGTTCAGACGGGGACGAGAGTTCGTCACGCGAGTCTATGTACAGGCGGGGACGAGAGTTCGTCACGCGAGTCTATGTACAGGCGGGGCACACGAGAGTTCGTCACGCAAGGCTATTTACAGGCGGGGACGAGAGTTCGTCACGCAAGGCTTTGTACAAGCGGGGACGAGAGTTCGTCACGCAAGGCTATATACAGGCGGGGACGAGAATTCGTCACGACAGGCTATGTACAGGCGGGGACGAGAGTTCGTCACGCGAGTCTATGTACAGGCGGGGACGAGAGTTCGTCACGCGAGTCTATGTACAGGCGGGGACGAAAGTTCGTCACGCGAGTCTATGTACAGGCGGGGACGAGAGTTCGTCACGCAAGGCTATGTACAGGCGGGGACGAGAGTTTGTCACGCGAGTCTATGTACAGGCGGTGACGAGAGTTCGTCACGCAAGTCTATGTACAGGCGGGGACGAGAGTTCGTCACGAGAGTCTATGTACAGGCGGGGCACACGAGAGTTCGTCACGCGAGTCTATGTACAGGCGGGGACGAGAGTTCGTCACGCGAGGCTATGTACAGGCGGGGACGAGAGTTCGTCACGCGAGTCTATGTACAGGCGGGGACGATACGAGAGTTCGTCACGCGAGTCTATGTACAGGCGGGGACGAGAGTTCGTCACGCGAGTCTATGTACAGGCGGGGACGAGAGTTCGTCACGCGAGTCTATGTACAGGCGGTGACGATACGAGAGTCCGTCACGCGAGTCTATGTACAGGCGGGGACAAGAGTTCGTCATGCGAGTCTATGTACAGGCGGGGACGAGAGTTCGTCATGCGAGTCTATGTACAGGCGGGGACGAGAGTTCGTCACGCGAGTCTATGTACAGGCGGGGACGAGAGTTCGTCACGCGAGGCTATGTACAGACGGGGACGAGAGTTTGTCACGCAAGGCTATGTACAGGCGGGAACGAGAGTTTGTCACGCAAGGCTATGTACAGGCGGGGACGAGAGTTCGTCACGAGAGTCTATGTACAGGCGGGGACGATACGAGAGTTCGTCACGCGAGTCTATGTTCAGACGGGGACGAGAGTTCGTCACGCGAGTCTATGTACAGGCGGGGACGAGAGTTCGTCACGCGAGTCTATGTACAGGCGGGGACGAGAGTTCGTCACGCGAGTCTATGTACAGGCGGGGACGAGAGTTCGTCACGCGAGTCTATGTACAGGCGGGGACGAGAGTTCGTCACGCGAGTCTATGTACAGGCGGGGACGAGAGTTCGTCACGCGAGTCTATGTACAGGCGGGGACGAGAGTTCGTCACGCGAGTCTATGTACAGGCGGGGACGAGAGTTCGTCACGCGAGTCTATGTACAGGCGGGGACGAGAGTTCGTCACGCGAGGCTATGTACAGGCGGGGACGAGTATGATAAAGCGTTGTCATGAATGCGCGCAATGCACTTTCTGGCGTCGATGGATTCCCTGTTAAAGATATTAAGGTTTGGGAAGTAGGGAACCCATCGACATGTGTTAAGTCAGTGGGAGTGCACATAGTGCACGGTTGCCGGGAGCCAAATTTATCCCCAATCTTAATACGATGCGACAATGGAAAATAAAAAAACATCACATGGTACTCAAGCGTTTGTAATATGGGGTTTATTTTGGTATTCTGATAAATATTAATTTATTATGTGAAATTGGAGAAAAAAATCTAACGCGCGAATAGGTTTATGTGTCGTCGAGGTCTCTGCTCACAAGAAAGATCTCGGTTAGTGCGGCGTATATCGAAGACTGCCCTAGTTATTGAGGGTGAAATGAATAGGGTTATTTGACTTTGGTCCAATATGTCCAATATATAAAGGGTCCATAGACTCAAGCAATTCATAGCAAAGGCTTGTTCAATTAAGCATGGATCGAACATGCAATGTCAGCAAGTCTGTTTGATCTGTTTGTAGCGGGAGGGGGGGGGGGGACTTTATGAGACCGTCCATTTTAGGAAGGCTCGACTTACAATAAGAACATACAAGCTTGTTTATACACCTTAATAAGGGGATATTCTACGGGGCAAACATTATGGCCGGGTAGTTTGTCCACTTGGGAAGGGGTCGACTGTATAATATTTGCAAGCCTGTTTGTCCACCTTAGCGAGGTTCTATATCATGATAACAACAGCCAGAAGGTCAGTAGCGCTAAGTTCACCAGAGGTCGACTGAACGCGAATGGCGAGCCAGAGTCTTGTCTGTCCGTCTACACCAGGGTCAGCTAAACGAGAGTAGCGAACCAGGCTTTAGCTTGTCCACCTTAACCAGGGTCAGCTCAACAAGAGTGGCGAGCCAGAGTATCGTTTGTTCAACTTAACAAGGGTCAGCTAAACAAGAATGGCGAGCCAGAGTCTCGTTTGTTCAACTTAACAAGGGTCAGCTAAACAAGAATGGCGAGCCAGAGTATCGTTTGTTCAACTTAACAAGGGTCAGCTAAACAAGAATGGCGAGCCAGAGTCTCGTTTGTTCAACTTAACAAGGGTCAGCTAAACAAGAATGGCGAGCCAGGCTTTAGCTTGTTCACCTTAACCAGGGTCAGCTCAACAGGATTAGCGAGCCAGAGTCTTGCTTGTCCGTTTTAACTAGGGTCAGCTAAACATTATAAGCGAACCAGGCTTTAGTTTGTCCACCTTAACCAGGGTTATCTCAACAAGAGTGGCGAGCCAGAGTCTCGTTTGTTCAACTTAACAAGGGTCAGCTAAACAAGAGTTGCGAGCCAGACCGCAACCTTCATAAATGTTTCGTGACGGCCGAATCAATCTGTATCGTGTTAAACGAGGCCTTGCTAGAAGGCCTCTTTTTAATCGTCAACAGCGAGCTAATTTTTCGTGACATTCCAGGAGTGTCCACCTTATGTTTTGCGCGTTTCATTTCGTCCATTAATCTAAGAAAGATGTCCTCAACTTGAGAATTCTCTTTAGCAGAGCAGTCTATCCACAGACTCTGCCATTCTGTCTGGACTAGATGCTGCGCGCTGATCCGAAGGCCTCGGTGATCCGTCAGAACTCCTAGATGAGTGGCTAAGGGGAGATCATTCTTGTTGCAAACCACAATACACGGATGCCTGTTCTTGCCGCCTTCTAGAATCTCACTGCGATAGCGGTTAAGTTTCGTAAAAGATTCGGGATGGTCTTGTGAGTATACAAGCACAAAGGCGTCCCCTTTTGCTATGTCCACCTTCCTCATAGCGGGAAACTCATACGTCCCGGATGTATCAATGATTTGTAGTTCATAAGTCTCGTTGTTGAAGAAGACGTGTTTAATGAAGAAATCCTCGATGGTAGGACTATAATTGTCGTTAAATGCATAACCGAGAAATCGCAGAATAAGAGATGTTTTTCCAACACCCGAAGCTCCGAAAAACACGATGGTAAATCTCCGCAGACTTGTCTCAGAGTCTTTCGGACTCGAACTTTGCAGCTCGCGCTGTTGCGATATCTTCTGGATTTTCTTCGCCATTTATGCCACTTTTGTAACTGCTGTAAGTCCAGAAGTAGTGCTCCAAGCCTGGACACTTCATAGAACGTTTAAAAACCCATAAAAATTGGGTCTACAAAGCGCATTATTCTACAGCAGGGCGATCAACCCTACAAGCGCTATACGCCGATCAATGTTTCGTTAGTTGTTGTGTAGGGACGAAGAGAATGACCTCAGTGTAGAGGCTATCAGTTTACGCCTGTCAACAAGCGATTGAAAGAGCAGCTAAATAATGACAAAAACGCGTATTGGTAGCAGCTTGGATAAGATGCTAGAGAAACAAGAACGGCAAAGATGGTTCATAAGGTCGGAGGAAATAATATCATGTAATGTAACTCAATAGTTGTACAAACATATCAAAGGTGGAGAGTGTTTGGTCGCGAGATTCCCGATTGCAGATCTCCAATCGCCTCCAGCAGTTACCATCATACCAAAAAACCGCAGAATAAACCCTATGTTGATTTTCTCTTTCCTTCGTTTGTTTTAAGTGCTTCATCGCCATTTCCGCCATTCTGCAAGTATGATGAATATTGTTTTAGCTCTAAGCTGTTGTACAGCGCCATAGCATAAAATCGTGGAACCGCAAGTCTCGAAAAGAGAAACCTTACATGTAACAAGAAAGGGCTAGTTACGTTAGCGTGCCTTTCAACTGATCAATTCTATTTCCAACGTGTATATCTCAAAGTATTTCCCTTGTTTTTTCTAATGTTCAATTATAAATAATAATAAAAAAATCATGATGTAGGCGGTAAAGAAATTGTTTTTTTTTAAACAATCGCTTTTTAAAAAGCAATAAACTGAAAATACATCAGTACTAGTGCTCATGTTTGTTAGAAACAACAGAAGTAGTTCAGCTTTGTTATCATCAATATTACCCTAAGGTTGTTATCATCAATATTGCCCTAAGGTAAACATTACGAGCGCCATACGGTAATGTTTGGAAACAACATTCAATAAATACCTCAGGTGATGGTTTATTAGATATTTTAGGGGAAGGCGGAGACATGACTACCCCGCAAAACATTCACCCAGGTAATCGACTAAGAAAAAGGAAATGTCTTGAAGGCACGAAAAACGACTCCCCATACCATACCACCACCACCCCATTCTCCTAGTCTCCAATGCACGTGCAGTTTTTCTAACCTCTGTCACGCAATGCTTTATAACAAGCTCATTGTGTGACAGAGATCATAACGACGCTTTACGATGCTCTAGCACAAGCGAATTGTGTGACAGAGATCATAACGACGCTTTACGCGATGCTCTATAACAAGCGCATTGTGTGACAGAGATCATAACGACGCTTTACGCGATGCTCTATAACAAGCGCATTGTGTGACAGAGATCATAACGACTGCACGATTTGGTGACCAGCCTTTTCCCATCATCTAATGCTCCGCGCCTTCAACGGCATTCAACGGCATTTGAGCACTATGGCCGTGACCTGTGTGTGGGTGTCAGCAGTCAAGGATGTTTAAGATAATCGCGGAATTACGCAAGGATTTAAATGATGATGAAGCAAAAGAATATGTGCTCCACCCTCCTGTAGATGTCTTATATCTTTCACTAGACCTTATGATTGACAAGCGTTGGCTAAGCGAAAGTGCGATAGCTTTGGTCATAGCTTTTTCGAGTGATTGGGTTATGTAGATAATAAGTTATTTTATTTTTTTCGGGGTCCGGTACCCATCAAATCGCGCGCTCTGATTGGCTCTCTTGAGGTCCGGTTTCCTACGATCCGGACCTCGCGATACCGGCCTCACCTACAAAGCTCGAAATAGTGAGTTGATTTGTAAAATGACCATCGAAAACGGGATTTTTACTCCAGAGGTTATGGATCTTCACACTAAAACGGCATTTTATTTGTCATTTTATCTAGAATCATTGACTTTACGGAAAATCGGCTTCAAACTCCCTGTGTTTTGACAATTTCCCGCATTGCAACGCGCGCGACAATTTCAAGTTTGCTGAAAGTTTAAAAAAAGGATAAAAAAAAAGGCAGCAAATGGTCTCTTCATACACAGATAAACGACAAATCACTCTAGGAATTTACCTGCATAACCAGCTTAACGTATCCACATTCAAGAAAAGGTCTTTAGTGAATATATATTTATCTTCTGTGGAGGATAAAGTGAAAGAAGACATTTCTACGATCAATTCGAGTTAAGAATGACGTATCAATTTAGACTAAATTATTTTACAAAATTCTTGGTCAAAACTCAGAGAATGTCTTCATTGGAGGTTCTGTATTTCTGGAGGATTAAAAGCGTTGTGTGGAAATACAAAATGGAGTTTATTGAATGATAATGAGCGAACAAAATCTTCTAATCTTCACGAACATTCAGAAGCGAAAGCTCGCCTCGTGCAACCATAAGTCCGTAAGGTAAACAAAGTTGGAAAATCTATTGAGGAAAAAAATATATATGTTATTTCTCAGCTAAGGGTCGGTCCGTATCGTGAAATACCGTGACCTCGGCCTTGAAAATACTGACCTCGGTCACGGTATTTCACGACATGGACCTCCCAGCTGGTAAATAACATATATATATATATAGTTCAATAGTCTTGATTGTGAAGGATAAACAATATGTTATAGTAACTTTAGGTTACGTGTAAATAGTTAATATATAAATTTAGGCACTGCCTAGAAGCGTAGCCAGCATAAACACCTTTTGTGTTGACTGATCAAAGGTATTATTGGGGGATCTAGGATCCTGCTCTCTACTGAGATTTTTTTATTGTACCAACCAAATGGATCCAGGCCTTATTCAATAATTCAAATTATGCAGTACATCAGAGTTAACAAACACAATTCCTGGTGTGGATATGGCTGTCAAAGTTGTCAAGAGTCTAATGGTAAATTCTTATGCCCCATCATAGAAGTTCCATTATGAATATCTTTTTTTTAATCAAAACAATACTCCCACAAGCTTTGCCCTTGTGCAGAAAATGTCATGGATGTAACAGAATTCCAAAGATTCAAAATAATATATTTAGACTGTTTAGATGCCATACTGTGATTTTTATGTATTGATTTAGTGGCGTTTCTCTCCTTCATTGGACCGAATATTCAAAAAAATGTCTGGAAATTAAAATCCAAAAAATATATCTTCTTTCATGCATTACATATTGGTGCAACCCACTTTACCATATAGTGGCCTTGTTGTTGGTGGCCTACTCCCAAATGAATGCAATGAAGAAAAAACAGATTGAAAATGCTAACTTCTAATTTCAAACCAAACCCTTTCATTGATCTATGTTTGGGGTAGAAAGGAATCAAAGAATATCAAATGACTAAAAAATGATCGACGGGAGAGGAGAGAAAAAGTGAATTGACTCAACTTGAAAGGTTTGGTGAAAAAAATATAACAGTAACGAAAATAATTTGATTGAACATTTCTTGACATTTCCCCTTTCCCATTATCTTAACCGTTTCACCACCACAGGCCTCTAAAGAGGCCATGTCTTTGCTATCCAAGCTATGTGAACAGAATTCTATTATTGAAAAAGAACAAGGTTGTTGCTAGTGTTATAAAGTTTAAGTATCTTGCCCTAAAAAACCCTTCCCCTTAATAAAAGTTCCATTAATGTAAATTTGTAAAGCTAGATTCTGACAAGCTTTGTTCTTGCAAAGAACAATAGATGATGATGATGATAGATGATTTCAAAGATGGAATATAGTGTCAGACACAATTTTAGATAAGATGCAATGCTGAAGATT
Source organism: Nematostella vectensis (assembly GCF_932526225.1). Lineage (NCBI taxonomy): Eukaryota > Metazoa > Cnidaria > Anthozoa > Actiniaria > Edwardsiidae > Nematostella > Nematostella vectensis. Next base: position 13,014,715 of record NC_064046.1, on the reverse strand, counting down.
TAATGTACCATTTTAAGTGGTGATTTTCCATCCCCATGGGAATTAATATCTACAAATATACATCCAGTAATGCATTATATTTTGGTGTTTTGAAAAACCCTGGATCTAACTATTCAAATGAAATAAATCTAAACATTTAAAATAAATGTAATGGGCAAGAGACTTGGAAAGAAAATCCTAAAAAGAAAATATAAGTGAAAGTAATAAATGAAAATTTCTAATTTAAAAATCAAATCTGTTCATTAATTTATTTTTGGTGTAGAGGGGAAATAGCAAAGAGCATCAATTGCATAAAAATAGTCAACAGGGAGAAGAAAAAGGAAGAAATATGACTCTTCCTTAAATGTTTGAAAAGAAAATATAATAACAATAATGTGATAATTATATTCAGTACTTTTCTAAAATATCCCCTTTCCCATTATCTTTAGGTTGATAGAAAACTGTTTTCTTTACAGATTTATTATTTAAAAAAGCAAAAGTTTATTTTTAGTTTTATATTATATAAGTATCTTGTTCTATAAAAAACCTATGAGTGTGTACTGCCGAATCACATAGTAATGAACTAGTCATTTGCACCCCCTCCCTCCGCAGAAGTCAGGGGTTAATGTGGGGTTTTAGACCACTTTTTAACCAGAATATGTCAAGAGGGGTTGGTGGTATTGACTGTTTTTGACTCTTAACTTGGAAACAGGCTTTTATTAAAGTTTAATCCCCCACCCTTCCCTGGGACCATGGGTGTGGGGGTATCAAATGACTAGTGAATAAGAACATCCTACTGTTCTCTTCAAGAAATGATTTTTAATTCTCATGTCTTCCAGTCTTTAGCATTCATCTTGGCCCTCAGGTAGTTCCTGGTTCATAAAAGAGTGAAAACAATTATTTATTATTTCTTTCAAAACATTCTTTTTATCAAGCCATTTATAATCTAACTAATTTTCCACAACTATTTGAAAAAAAATAAACACATGAGATGCAAGATGCAGACAATAACAACGATACATATTGAAAATAGGGTTTTTTTTTATCCTCGGTAAGGAAAATTTCTCTTGTAAGTTGAAAAAGCTGCTGTATCTTCTAAGGATATGTATCTTCTTAGGACTAAGAGCACAGGATATAAAGACAAGAACGGTCTTCTTTAGCAGTATTTGACAAATGCAACACGATATTGGTTAGCCTTTATGAAATATCTCAACACAATCAATCTGCCCTGAAGAAGTCTTATTAAGACGAATTCCAGTTTTTGTTGTATTGTATTTTATTCTAGTAGTAGTAGTAGTAGGCAGTCTTCGGACAGTCAGTGTCCATGACATCAGCGCGATGAACGTTGGCATTTCTTTCCATGACTAAAAAGCCCAATGCGCGAAGCACATGTGCGACCACATGAACGACAAACGAGGACAGACGTCGGAGATGGGTTTGATCCAGTTCGAATTTCGGATGCCTTTCTCCTCTGCCTTCTCTCTTCGGCCTCTCTTTTCAGCTCTAACTCCCCTGAGTTGAGTGCGGCAGCACATTCAGACCTCCATCTGCTGCGATCCTCGGCAAGCTTCTCCCAGTTGTCCACGTCGAGGCCGATTGCGAGCATATCACGCTTGCATGAGTCCTTGAAGCGGAGCTTCGGGCGTCCTACAGGTCTTGATCCGTGTGCAAGTTCGCCGTAAAGAAGATCTTTGGGAATACGGCCATTTTCCATTCGACAAACGTGGCCTAGCCACCTCAACCTGCGTTGACGAAGTAGGGTAAAAAGCGTCGGTAAACCTGATCTTTCGAGGACCTCGTTATTCGTAACTTTATCCGACCAATGGATACCGAGGATGCGGCGAAGACATCGCATATGGAAGGTATTTAATCGCTTCTCCTGCCGCGCGTAGGTGGTCCAAGATTCGCTTCCGTATAGGAGAGTACTCAAAATGCAGGCGCGATATACGGTGACCTTCGTCGAAATGGTAAGTTTCTTGTTTTCCCACACTCGAGAGGAAAGCTTTGTCATTGTTGTCACTGCTTTACCGATTCTTTTGCCGAGTTCGACATCGAGGCATCCGTTGGCGGAGGTGGTGGAGCCAAGGTAGGTAAACTGAGGAACAACATCTAGGGTGAAGTCGTTGATGGTAAAAGTAGGCGCAATTTCAGAGCCTAGGTGCATCACTTTCGTCTTCTTAAGGCTGATTGCAAGACTGAAGTCCGCACAAGCGTTCGAGAAACGGTCCAAAAGGGACTGTAGCTCACTCTCACTGTGTGCAACCAAAGCAGCATCGTCAGCGAAGAGAAGATCGCGTATCGTGCACTTGCGGACTTTGGTCTTAGCACGTAGTCTCGCTGGATTGAATAGTTTCCCGTCTGAGCGAGTACGTAGAAGGATGCCTTCATCAGCAGAGCCAAATGCATGTCTCAGAAGGACGGAGAAGAAGATGTTGAAGAGGGTTGGTGCCAATACACATCCTTGTTTAACGCCGATGTTTATGTCGAATGCCTCGGACGAGTTGCTCTCACACTTAACAGTGCCACGGGTCCCATCGTGGAATGACTTTATAAAGTTAAGGAGCTTCGGAGGACAGCCGACTAAAGGTAGGATGTGAAACATACCGTCTCTGCTGACTGAGTCAAAAGCCTTGGTTAGATCGATAAAGGCGACAAAGAGGGGTCTTTGCTGTTCGCGGCATTTTTCCTGAAGCTGCCTCAGGGAGAATATCATGTCAACTGTTGAGCAATTCGAGCGGAAGCCACATTGCGATTCAGGGTACACCCTTTCAGCAAGTTTCTGCAAACGGTTCAAAGCCACTCGAGCGAATAGCTTACCAGCAATACACAAAAGTGAGATGCCGCGGTAGTTATTCCGATCACTTCTGTCCCCCTTGTTCTTGTAGAGGTTGGTAATGGAGCAATCTCTGAAATCCTGAGGGACGGATCCCAGCTCCCAGCACTTGCAAAGGAGTTTGAAGAGAGAATCGAGGAGCTTGTCTCCGCCACATTTGAAGATCTCTGCTGGGATGCCATCTTGCCCAGGGGCCTTGCCAGAAGATATTACTTTGATGGCTTCACGGAGTTCGACTTTGGTGGGCATTGCATCCAGCTCGGACAGAGTTGGAAGTCTTTCAATATGGTTGATTGCAGAGGGAGAAATGAAACTTGCAGTGCCGTAGAGATCGCTGTAGTGTTCGACCCAGCACTCCAACAATTTGGACTTTTCCGTGATGATCTCTCCAGATGACGACTTTAACGGAGCAAGCTTTATTTGTGTTGGTCCAATTGCCCTCTTTATACCATCAAACATGCCCTTGACGTTGCCAGTGTCAGCAGCAGACTGAATCCTAGCACAAAGATTCGACCAGTAATTGTTGGCGCATTTTTTACACTCTTCTTTTGCATGCCTTCTAGCTTCACGTAGAGCTTCGAGAGATTGTGAGGTTGGATTAAGCTTGAAGTTCTGTAAGGCAAGTCGCTTCGCTTCGATCAGGGGTTGCAAGTGTGCTATATTGGCGCCGATATATTTGATATATTTTGTTGTATTGTATTTTATTCAACACAATCAAGAATATAGATAAAACGAAGAATGTCAAAACAAAACCTGTTATGCTCAAATAATTTGATTACTAAGTTAAGTACTCGCATTCCCAAAGCATACAAAAAGGACAACAAAAAGCCTAATAACTGTCATATCCTCAATAGACAATACAAATCGTCGTCCGAAACTCACCTTGCATTGTTTTTTTGATCGCTTTCTTGTGGTTCTGTTCGCTTTTTAATGTGAACTGTTACTTGCTTAAATTTACTAGCTAAAACCAGATAAATGTTGGCGTGAATGAATGTTAGTAGATCTCCTCTAGTTGACTTTATCCTTAAGTCACAAAATTTGAGGCAAAATAAATAATCATCGCATAATCGACAAGAACTTTTTCTCTTGCTCCGTGCTTGTATTTAGTCGCCATTTCGGGGCCGAGTGGGGCCTGGGAGTCGCGCGGCTGACTGACTGACTGACTGACTGGCTGGCTGGCTGGCGAGTGACACCACAGGGTATCCGCGCGATGACCACAAAAACCAAGTCGCATACCTATACCATATTTCTATGCCTATGGGGCTACGCGCGCGGCCTGCAACCGCGCTTGGCTCCGCTATGACATGTAATGAACTTTACGCACAATTTTTATAGTGCGCACACTCTTGTGATACCGTACGTATACGATAACTAATACGGGTAAAAACGAAACGCGATTGTGATTTTTATTGTGATTTTAATCCAGTAGATTTGTGAGCGAGGCTCATCGTCCTTTTCTCCGGAAGGAGACCACAATCATATTCTCTGTTATCTACAAATATCAAAATTGAACCACAGTAACGAAATTTTAATGAAATAAAAACGATTACTTTTTCACTCGAAACTCACATTGATGGAACTTCCCACCCTCCCCAATCCCCACTCGTACTTAGGCCTACAGCAGCACATCAGGCCACAGAGCGACAGTGCTGAATAACGTATGCGCATGCGCGTGTTCTGGCGAAAACAAGCACAATCGTAGTGTTGAATCGTTCGAGTAAAGGTACAAAAGGCTGACTTCAATTGCTGTTTTGACTAACTGTACAGCATTTAAACCATACTGTACAAAAGATGACAGATTTGTGTGATAATGAGCGAGTCATAAAGAAAATTATAGCCTTATGTTTGGTCTAGTTTTCTTAGCATTCGCCAAAATGTGACAGTTCGCCGGTAAAACCTGGAACTAGTCTTGCGTTTTTCAGCACTGGCCCACAGGTCTTTAAGAATGGCAAAAATGCATATACGCATTGCATCAATTCATCAATAGATTTGAGTTGTGATGTCACTAGAGATTGATCGTGACGTCACCAAGAGGAGGGGGAGGGGAGGGGGTACGACCCATATGGTATAATGACGCCATTTGTGGATGGTGTCTACAAAAACAAAAACAACTTAAGCGCCAAGTGCTACCATATCAAACCTCATGTACTCTTTGACGAAAGAAGACTTGCATTGATTCTATTTGTTTTATTATCGATTTTTCACGTACCAATGGTTTCTGGAAACTCTCAAAATATTATTTAATAAGCAAGGCCATCGAGTAGCACTTACGAGTACCCTTCATTTACTTCCTATTTAAAGTGAGAGAGCCAAGGCGAGCACCCTTGGAAAATACGCAAGGATGCAAGGAACACGGGAGGGCGGGTGGCGTGTTTAGAATTTGACTGTTGTGGTAGTGTATATCATTTGTTTACAAATGTATACTTGCGTAGATTAACTGCTAAATTTAAAGGATTTCCTTCGGAGGGGGGAGTAACACAGATTTTGTTTTGAATCTTCAAGAGGTACTGGGTCAAAGGGCAATCATATCCGTTATTACACGGCTAGTAGTAAGAGCTAGACTGTTCGTTGGTCTATTCGTTGTAACATTGCCTGGATAAAGTGCTTTTAAACCCTCTCTTCAGTCAAGTGTTCATAAGTACACACCCTTGAAATTATGATATTATGAGTTTGGTTCATGATTCTACCTGTGAGTAGGCATGGAAAGACATGTTGCGCGAATGGCGCAAATCGTGACCTCACCGCGCGCACAAATCACGTCTGACTCAGTACAGATAGTTGCGTGTAACCGCGCGAACAACGCGTTAAAAACACCACTACGCGTGCCACCACGCGCGTAAATACATAAAGCATGATATAAAGAAAGATTCAACCATACGGAAGCTGTGCGTTACTTTGTTCAAATCATAATTCATTTTACCTTCGAGCAGCTAACGGCGAAAAATAATGACCAAAGATAATGTTTTCACACATGTAAATATATTGTAAAGAAAATACAATTTTGAAAGGAAACACCACAAATTACAATAAAATTATAACTAGTTTTTCTGGTACAAAATTTTGACGCCAAATCTGCCTACCCTGTTGGATAGCAAAGTTTATAGCCAGCGCATGCGATGTCTGCTAAACGCGCACACGTGAAGTGCGTCCGTTCGCGTCCATCAGCCCGCGAAAGTCGCACCTTCGCGCAAGAGACGCATTTGACGACCTAGTCTTGGCTCACAGGAAGGCCACATCCGGAACGATAGTGCCAAACACGTGATTAGCCCCTAGCATCAAATTCCTTTAGCTTGTTTTTTATATTTACTTATCCTGAGATAGAAAATAGGTAAACCACAGGAATTAGGATACTTTGTCAGCGATTTCTTTATAACATAAACAAAAATTAATCCCAAATTTATGTTGAGTATTGAGCTCAGCTAATAAAATATTTGTAACCTTATAATCCAAAATGTCTCCTGCTTTCTGAGTTAGCGAAATCCTTTTAAGTTGCCTCTTGTTATATTTCTCTTGTCTAAAAACCCTAGCGATCCCTGTTTCGAGTCTCGAAACATTTGAACGGTATTGTGTAACCATAGCCTCTTGAGTGTTCGTGACAAGCCCGAGCCCTCTCCGAACCTAACTTCGTATTTAGGTTCTATATAAAATAAAATGGTAGTGAAACAACGCTCGATTCGATTGTTCGAAAACCTGCCTAGTTACGGCCAATGCTGTGATGTTGGTATGAGACATGATTGATTGACAGCTCACTTTCTCTTTGAATTTATCGCGCCGCCACACACGCCCGGGCATGCGACAAGTACAGGGAATTTTATTTTTGGAGATGGGATAATCCGCAATTCAGTCCCTTGCTGGGACCGTGTGTTTACACACATACATTTGCACCAACGTAGTTCACCAGACCTTCTGATCGCACGCCTCTATTAATACTTTATTTGCCCGAGACAAAATAAACACGAAGCAAGACAAGAGGGTTCAAGCGCTCATGAATATGATAAAACGGGAATCAAAAAAGGTAGTCTGTTTACGAGTACTAAAAGTTAATTTTGGAGGAATCAATGCACATAAAACCTTTTCTTATTCGTCTCGCGTAACGATTCAGTTATCTCTTGGAATTTTTGCGAACGACTCCCACCTGAAAGTTAAAATGTGCTTCATACAAGCCATGCACACGTGCATGACGACGTCATTACTATAGCAACAAAGCCTTGTCCCCAAGGGATCCGAGCGCTTCCACTTCCAACTCTTGCGCGGTCACCGTTTTCCTTGCCCTTCGCAAATTGTTATTTAACGCTTACCGGAGAGTAGGCGTGTCTATTAAGCTAGGAGCGAGCGCAGAGGGCCCGTGAATTCCCCCTCGACCGCTAAAAATGGGTTCTTTTCAAGAATCGCCAGATTTTACACATTTTTTACACTCAAAAAACTATATAAAACAGCATGTCAAACAAACAAAACAGCAATAACAGTATTCTTTGCCATCTTCGCGTACGTTCCCTTTTCCCTACAATGAGCATAGTTGTATAAGGCCACACTATTTGCTAGCGTCTTACTAATTCATTCATTTTTTTTCACGCGTCTTAAATTTCGCGGAAATTTTTCAAGCACATTTCCGCGACAGTTTTTTTTGGAATTGCGTAAATCGCGCCAAAAAAAAATAAGGCCGCAGAATGAGGTACCTCGTTTGTTTGCTCGTTATAGACACTGGGTTATTTATAGGACCGCGTGGCTCAGAAGTATGGCCCTATTACAAAGGGATCCAAGTCACATTTCACTGAACGCTTATTGATTCCACTAGCCTGCTAAAGCATCGACCCCACCCCCCGCAGGGTTTGATTGATTGGGTTATTTTCGTATCGACCGGAAATAACTAAACACGCAATTCAAATGCTATTGATTTTTTACGTGCTGAAAATAATCATAATTAAAAAGCTGGTGAACCAGCAAACCAGCATTTTTATACTGCACGCCTTCTCTCATTGAGTAACTGAAAGCCTCTTTTTTGTCACCTTTTACAACGATATTTTCTTTTTAAAGTACTTCGCATTATTCGTCGTCATCACTTCATTCTTCGTTATTCGTGTTCTTTCTCTCCATATATTCATCGTCATTCGTCTCTTAGTTTGTCTGTATTCATCGTCATTCGTCTCTTAGTTTGTCTGTATTCATCGTCACTCCGTTTCTTCTTTCTCTCTATTCGTCGTCATTTGTCACTTCTTTCTTAGTGCCCTATACATAGTACGCTGTGAAGGGTATTAGTTGGCATTATCTTATTCTAATTAAACCAGAACTGCTACATTTGACGGTTTAAGTCTTATCCCTCTTGTCTACCGTCTAGTCACTCAAGAAATTGTCACTCTAGATTCTCGAGTGGAGACCTGCCTCTTACCATTAGGAAGGAGGGGGGAGGGGTTGTCTGTTTAGCAGCCGCTTTTAGTGGCACGCACGGCTGCTTAGCAGACTAGGGGGGGGTCTGAATCTCGTTTTCTTGGGCACTTTTGTTCTATAATCCCGTTTTTCCAGTTTCTTCAACACTATGCCGTTCCCGTCCCCGTTTCGTGAAGCTGAAATTGTTCGCGGTATAAACCCAAGTCTTGTTCCCCACTCAAAATCAAGTCAAATCCTATTTTTCCCTTTTCATGACCCTGTTTTATAAGGGTCCTAAGAGATGAGGGTCTATTAGCCAGCATTCAAATTTAATCAAATTATAACTGCTGCTTTGGACTGCCTACCAACACTACTGTGTCTACGTGCAGCTAGTCAAAGAATGAGAGCAACGACAGCTGCTTTCCAAATTTGAGCATCTCTGTTGCCATTTTTATCAAAAGGACGTAAAAAACAAACTTCAAGGGGATTAAAACCCAAAACGGAAACCATTTACCAAAGGATATGGGCACGGGCTAAGCAAGGCTAATAGGAAACGATGGGATATCGATACGTAATCATCGGAGGATCGAGTGACTAGGAGGCATGTAAGACACGTTTCTAACATTCCCACATGGCTCAGAGGCTTCAGTTGCGACTGATAATCAGCACTGCACTTGGTCCAAGAATCAAGAGCCCTACAGGCTCGCAAATATGCGAGTTTCTCAAGCCGTAGGGCTGTCATTTATTGCGTGATCTTTGGGCTGCTAGGCATGCGTGGACTAAAAAGAGGCTAAAAGAAGTCCAGCAGAAATGTAAACAAGTCCAACAAGTGATCGAAAACAGGTCAAGTGCGGTTTGAACTATGTGGGCCATTAGAAAAACATGATACAATATTTATTATTGTCAAATGACAACATATATATTTACACAGTGTATAGAGAGTTTTTTTAACGTAGGATTTGAGGGCAGCAGACGACTTTCTGAAAACGACTCGACCACATCCAAACTGCGGGTTCCTCTTATCAAACTTTCGCGCTCTCGACGCGCCTTTTAAGGTAAAAAAATAATTAAGATACATTGGTATGTGGTTTTCGATGTTTTCGCAGAAAGCCACAGAGATAAACGTTTTATTATTGAGCATTAAACTGAGCGGATTATGCGAGAAAAGAATAAAGTTTAAATAGTTAAATAGTGAGCCGTGATACGCAGTAACCTCTTTTCACCGCGGTGTAAAAATAGATTCGCTAATTGCTTTTACATTGAAATGTTTTAGTGATTTTTGAAGGATTTCAAAAGAACAACCCGTAGAAAGTACGCTATAGAACTTTTTTAGGGCAGCGGTGTCAACAATATAGAAACAATGTTAAACTATCGTTTGTTTTATTTAATTGATGTAATATCAAAGGCGCACAAAAGCTTAATAAATAACTGTACATGATTTAGGTCCAATATCTTAAGCTCCTTGATTTGAGATAACGGGAGTTTACGATGCAGGGCTCTACGAGTTAGCAATATTGCTTGTCTATGTTCTTGCTGAGCGAGTTCTTCTCAAGGACAGAGACAAGTTCCTGTTGAGCCACGATGTTTTTCGCTGCATTGTTGGCGAATTATTATTATTATTGTTCTCGAGTTTCTTGCGTTGAATCTCGTCTAGTATACCATGAAATGGCTCCTGCACTCCCCAATTCATCTTACACGAGGTGATAGACCAAAGATACTTCCATCTTTTTAGCACCACATCCCGCGTGTTAACCCTGCACCCTAAGCGATCGGTGATCGTGAGAGAGTGTCCATCACCATCAAGTGATAAGTCCGACTTGTTCGCAACAACTAGAACAGGTACCGAGTTTCCTTTTTCCGCGATTATTTCCTCCCTGTATTGCTGAAGCTGCTCAAATGAGCGGGGATTGTCAATGGAATAAACCAAAATAATAGCGTCCGCTTTAGCTATGTCAACACGACGGATTGCGGGGAAGTTTTCAGATCCGCAAGTGTCGATAATGTCTAGTTGATAGGTACGATCGTTGTAAAGTAAATGCTTAGAGACAAATTCCTCAATCGTAGGAACGTACTCCTCTTGAAACCCCTCGCCACAGAATCCTCGAATGAGCGATGATTTGCCCACACGTCCCTCTCCGAGGACCGCAATTGTCAACTTTTTCAAGTAAGCTGAGCTCCTTTTTCCCAATGCTTGATGGCTTGCCTTCCTCTTTGAGCTCTTTTGCTGTTTCTTCATGTCGTATCTGCGGAGTTTTTGCTCGTTCTGGTCGAGTGTGCTTTTGAAAGCGCTCGAAAACAACCTCCTATGTGGTTCTCTTTCGGTTCACACCACGGTGGAATCGCTTCACTGTTTTGGAAAACTGTTAATTACTGCATCGATGATGTGCGAACAGTACGATTGCTTGGCTCAACTAACGACAGACCGAGTTCACGGCCTTTTATACGCGACTAAAAGATGTAAGTGATACGACGATAACATGAATGCGGGGGTGTCCGCAGGGTGGAATGTGAGCAATGTGAAGTGACTCGCGCGAGGATTCAGTGTTTTCAAGTCTCACGGGATTTTGCGACGCATGAGTGAATTGTTATGATTCAGAATAATGTGAACTAGTGCCTTAACAACAATCACTAGGAAACAGAACGCAAAACATTTTGAAATATTACCGTTCTCAATTTGAAAAAGACGGGTTTTTTTTCTGGTCATAAGGACGAGACAAGACTATGAGTTCATTACAAAGCTCTTAAACTTGATGGAAGACTTTATGGCGCAAGTGAACTCATTGAACTGCCAATAAAACAATTTTCAGTCGTGTAAGAAATAGTTGGGAAATTCATACAGTAAATAAGTCTACGAATTGTGCAACGCAAAGTTACCGAGAGGATCGACTCAATGACACAATCGGAAATACTTTATAATTAATCCGCCCGAAGATGTTTTGGATGTTTCCGCTCCCTCGTAAACCCTTCGGTTACAATAGCAATGTTCGGTTTCACGTCGGTCTAGACAAGTTCTTGTCGGGTCTCGCTCGGAGGGTTTACGAAAAAAAAAGCCCAAGGCGTTTTAGATTTTTGCGCTCCTTCATAAACCGTTCGATTATAATGACAATGTTCGGTTTCACAAGACAGTGCTCGTCGGGTCTCGCTCGGGGGTTTACGAACAAAAGCCAATATTGTCGGCGGTTAAGTTAGAGATGTCTTCTAGAGCGAACCAAAGCTTTCTTTCGCTTTGTGTCGATTAGTTACGGTAGAGTAACTCGATCGAAATAAAGTTTGTCAGGCGAAAGGCATCTCTGGCCTGCAGGCAAGCGCTCTATGATTGAGAAATAGCGCAACAGACGAAAACTCTTGGACTGTCTAATCCTAGACTTCTCCCTTAACCTAGCATCTCTAATCTTTCTGCTAGACGCTTAGCACAATAAACTTGCTCTCTTAACGATCCACAGAGAAGCATATTACAGCTATTACATTACTCTTTACAATTTTGATCGACACAAGAATTAGTGATTAATGGGAGTACAGAAGATAAGAAGCCTAGAAAGGCATAATTTGGAGAGATGAAGTCCTATGCTGCAAAAAGGTACTGGAATCGTCACAAAAAGTAGACGAAACATTTGTGAGGCAGCAAAACATTGCCACGAGTCTTGCATAATTTTTCCAACGATGCTGTTGGATGGAGTTTAAGTTGTTTTTCCTATATAGCATGCTGGACGGGGTTTATATTTTTTTCCTATATAGCATTTTTACTGCAATAAAAATGGGTTCACTACAATGATAGCCCCGTTATCATCAAATAAAATTGTTTGTAGGCAATCTCGACCAAGAAAGGATGACGGTCAGAAGTAAGAACGTTTTTTTACAGACTACACTGTCACTATCGTTTCTTATAAGAACGTCCTGCCTGAGACCTCACCAATTGAAACATCATGTCGAGGCTCAGATAACATCAAAATATTGTGTTCATAATATAACATCTTTGTGAATTCTCTTACTAATACTTTACTGGGTATCGCATCATTTTATACACAGAAATTTAAGAAAATGCTCCAAAAATAAGTCTCAACTGCAAATTAGGCGTTCTTAAAAAGAAAGAGCACTGAACCAGACATATAACCTTGGCCGAGTTCGTGCAAGCAGGGTAAGATAATTTGATTGACAGGTAAGGAAATGAACAAGGTTATCGCAACCACGTGACATGGACAGCCAAACAACGGCGCGAAATCGCCAACGGAGGGAGACAAGATATTTGACATAGTTAGCAGTTCAGTCTCAAGAATTCCTCTTGAATTTCGATGCAGAATCTTGAGTCAGCATAGAAATCTGATAACTGAACCTAAGACTTATTAAATCCTCTATCCGTGTCATCTCTAAGTCAGCAGTCACTGATAAAGTGACGGAATGCCTTCGAGTGAAGTGTCTTACACTAGTCACCTGTATGTGGAGTGCGTTTAGAGCACACATCAGCCTTTTATTGATGTCCCCATCACGAAAAGAATGCGAGGTATAAAAAATGCCGCCGTACTAACACGCTTAATAGTTTGTACTATTACGCGTAGCGAGTGTTATTTTAATAACACTCGTCAAATGTATTTTATTCGTTATAGCTCTACTTCTTTTTCTAGTCAGAGTTGTTTTCGCGCGGTTTGACGCCTTATTTGAGAAATTACAAGAAAAGCGTTGTTTAAAACTGCGCCGCCGTTGGATTCATTAAAATGTTCGCTTTTCGAGTACTCGAGCGAGAATGTCTAAAATACGAAAACAAGGCCAAAAAAACGAGTTGCGTTTGATGTCCAAGATACTGGAAAGAAGCCCTACATGCATTTAGCATGCAGTTAACGCTTTTTCGTTGACAGGAATTGAGAGAGTACTTTTTCTACAGGCAAAGCGCGTTTCAAGCGCGTGCATTCCTGCCCATTTCACGTTTTTCTTGGTATTGCGTATAATTAAAAGATATTCTGATCTCGGACCGAAGGTATTGACGAACGCACGACCAAAAGGATATAACATTCAACAGCGAATTTTTTCCGTGTTTTCTAGTGTTAAACAGAAATCCAGACAGGAAGAACTCACTCGAGGCTAGACTGACATCCTAATCTGGATAAGAACAGGGCAGTGAATCTGCTGGGGGTATCAGGCCAGAGCGAGCTCGCGATCATGAGGGCTAGACCCGAAACCCGAGACACGCGTGATAGACCAGAAACCCGAGGCATGCGGGCTGGACCCGAAACCCGCGATAAGAAAAAACGCAAAAAAATTTCGTGTTGGAGTAGAGCTAAATTTATTTATTTTAATAAGGGACTATTATTTCAAGGAGCTTGAACCAAATCGCAGACAACCGCAAGAACGCCGAAAAAAATGAGACAGACATAGACAATGTCATAGTCGAAACCGCACTTTTAAAATAACTCGAATGAAGACTATAATTGTTACCGAAGGCAATGGAAATTTATGGACAGTTGAAGAGCTAATATGTGTTGAGAGTTAACTTGAAACTGACCAAATTATTGTTCATTTTGAGTATATATATCGCTGGATCCAATAAGCATGAGAAGAATAAAGCTCTTGATACTTTTTGACTAATGGTGGAAAGTTCTTGAAAAACTCTTGAGGAAGCCTGAGCTAAAAAGTTTAATTAGAAACTACTAGATTTGAAAATAAAAACTGTTGCAAGGAGAAAGATCAAACAAAATCATGGCGGTTCCACAACAATTGTAAACAATAATCGAAAGAACTGAAATAGAAAAATTACGCCATACAGAGATACACCTATTTCAATAAAGGTTGTCAGTGCAAATGGCAAATAGCGATTGGCAAATGGCATGCGTCTCGAAGAATATGGATAAATCAAAACAATTATCCATTAAAGGTTACCAATGCTTGGCTTTGACATTGCTGGGCTTTATTTAACACCTTAAAATTTACGAATAATTAGTACCCATAAGCCATTAACCATTTGCTATTTGCACTGACAACCTTTAGTGAAATAGGTGTATATTGGATGTCTGAGTAAACGCCCAAATATGATAGATATCTACAACTCTTACCTAAAATCCACCAGAGGCTCATTAAATTCACCTAGACATAGCACTGTGAGATGATAGAGTGACTCTATCAGGATATTTGTGGTGTATTGCAAGTCTAAGCTTGGTCCTGGGGGGTTTTCTTTGTCTGCTTTTGGTGACAACGCAGAAACAGTAAGTACAGGAAGAGATCCCGCCCACGTCTATACACGCATGGCTTGCCCCGTCACAGCGCACCGTTTAGGAATGTTTTATTTATGGTACAGTTAAACAAATAGTTCTCAAATAAATTTTTGCGCTGATGACGTCACAGCGTGTCATGAATTAAGCAAGGAAGGCAATCGAAAAAGATGCGTTCGCGCTTGGCGATCAATTATAATTTAATTGCAATGAAATAAGCAAAACATCATAGTCAGATATAGATAAGAATAAACTAAGGACATTATTTCTACAGTAGCGAACGTGGTAAGTTTACAATGTAAACGTCCGCGTCCTCAATTGACCTGAAAGTTGGATTTTTCACGTCGTGGTTTTTACGGAAAACGGCTGAAATGTATCAGACAGAACGCATTTTCACGCGCTACTATTGAATTCTGAACCAAATCCCATTGTTTTCTGCCATCGTCGTCCGCGTTGCCGTCGTCGTTGCTCAAAGTCCCTAAAAACGCATAGAGACGCAGTCGAATTGCGTGACTGTTGTCACGATGGAAATAGATGCTTTCTCACACTTGGAACTTTTCTAAGATGACTAAATGGCGGCTAGAACTCTTTAATTGCATGTTGGATTTTCTCCGTAAAGCGTACACAATAGACTGCCAGGAGGACCAGGAGGCGTTTACGCGGTGTTTTTCTGCCATAGCCGCCATCTTGAATTTGACCGCGACGGCTTGGCACGAGTGACAAAACTCCATCCCCGGCTTTCGCGCGGTCAAAACAAAATAACATGGCGGCCACGGTACTCGGCGCATAGCGAAAAAACTAACGAAAAACACCGGGTAAACGCCCATAAACAAGGGGAGCAGCTCACCGTTTTGGAGCTTACAATCCCAAGGGGGAGGGGCTTGGAAGCCACATCGATCCGATACTCATTAAATAAAAATCTTTTAATTACGTTATTAAGAATAAAACAGTTATCCAGTATCTATTAACAAACTCACTAGCAATAAAAAGTAAAAAAATAAATATGATGAAAAAAATGTGGAAGAGAAGTTGCAAAAAAAAAATGTTCAGCCATAACATTAAAAAATATGTTTACATCTTGTAAAATGTTGCTAAAACATGCATACGTGAAATTCTACGTTCGACTAAAATTTTGAAAGCGTATTCGCTTTTCTAGGATTACGAAAAAACAGCAGGCGGTAAAACCGCTAACGTCTGATACACTTTGTCAGCGTGTGTTTGTCAGGTAAGAAAGGATCTCTAAGTGCGATATCCCTGACCAGCGGTTACAGGCATCGTGAATGCTCATTTTATTTAAAGGCTTCTATAGGTGAACCCCCAATTCGAATAGGCGTGAATAATCAAATAAGCGTCCGCAGACCGCATGGTATAACTAAAGCTTGACTGTAGTTATTTTAGTCATACCATCCATTTGACTTGTCGCCGCAAAAAAGAGAACATTTTTTCGTATAGAATAAAGTCAGAATAAACGCCCAATTTCTAATAGGCGTTACCCAGGACTAAATAAATTGAATAATCGCCAAGGATGCTGAAATGAGCATTTAAAATCAGTGAATGAATTCTGCAAACAGTTCACCAGCTCCCGGTCAGCGGTTATATATACCTTGATGAAAAGGTCAGCGGCATAACCATGGCGTCCTCGCGGGTCAGCAGTGTTGTAACCCTGTCAGCGGTTATACCTCGTCATGGAGGAGGTTTGGGTCTGACTGCGTTCGCTTCATGTCCAGCTCGTTCTCACGGCGTTCCTCATCCATTCTCTGGAGCTCTATGGGCGAGCCAATCAGCAGGCTGAAAATACGCATGCGCACAACATGGTCAGAGGTTTTTTTATGACATTTGTAGCCCGCAAATAATTCATTCAGATTTCAGTTTAAATCTAAGCCACCGAGTAAATGTATTCAGAATTTTAAACTAATGTGTGTGATTCCCCTCAACTCCAGGTATTGAACATTTCAGGGGGTGACGTCTTCCAGTGTCAATTGCAATCGGTTAATTTAAAATTCCGGTTGGTGAGAAGATCCAAGAAAATTTCCTCTGCGTGCTTGGAGTATGAATCCTTTTTTGGAATCACACAGTCTAGCCTTATTCATTTTAGGGATAACATTGAGTTTCGAAGGGAGGCTACAGAAATGCACTTAATTTTGCACAAAGTTTTCACAGGAGGTAGGGTAAAGTTATCCAGGGTAATGTACATAAATTTTCATGGGTGCAGGGCAATACACTTAAGTTTTCACAGGGGATAGGGTACAGTTATCCAGTCCTTACTGGGGGGGGTAGGATAATGGACTCCATTTCTTATAGTGGGTGGGGGAGGGGGGTGTTTCCCAGGTTTTACAGGGAGTTGGGAAATAAAATTCTGTTTTCACAGAGGGTAAAGGTTTTGATAGGGCTAATGTTAGGGTAATTCACTTAGGTTTCCATGGGGGCTAGGGAAATGTATTTAGGTTTTCACGGGGGGTAGGGTAACGCAAATTAATTTTCACAGGGATAAGTTAACGAAATCATAAGGTTTAACAGGGGGTAGAAGGTAGGATGAAGATCCACCAGGTTTTACATTGAATACGTGAAAAGACTTCGGTATTCACAGGGGGTGGGGTAGGTTTTAAAGGGGGGAAGGGCATTACACTGACTGGAGTCACATCTTAAAAGAAATTCCCTTTGTGTTTGCTTTATTGACCATGACTAAAAAATCCCGCTCCTTTAAAGTTATCTCTTATTTCCTTTTACTTATAAACCTATCATTTGGGGCTTGCTTTAGTTTTATATTATTCGGTTGATCTTGAAAAGGTTGTCGATATTTTAAGAAGACACTTCCAGATTCACCTTCCCCACATCTTCCAACAACTCTTTGCGACTCGAGCGTGAAACCGCGGAGGAGAAAAATAAACTTTTTCATTTGAATGTTTACAATTTTGACGCCTGACCTCGGTTTCATGCGCGTGTCACAATCAGTTATGGGGAGTAGTGATAAAGGTGTGAAGGTGAAATGTCAAGTCATATCAATCAATGGCTGTCGTTTTTCTATATGGTCTGAAAGAGACTGGGGCGAGCGCGCGGGAGACCTGTGATATTCTAAAACGTTAGGGACTAGGCTCCATTTCCAAGATGGCTGCCAGCAAAATCGTAGTAAACACGATATCCTGCAAGTTTACGTGGAAATTCCCGGCTTACAAAGCTCTAGAGAGTTAAAAAAGCGAAAAAATGATTGCAGCAGACTCCCTAATATGGTAGAATATGGTAGAAAAACGACAGTTTTTAGAACAAGATTTACTGATATGTGAGTCATATAACTTATACACCACCTTTCCACACGTGGAGAATATCACGTGGGCGATGTGCTGTTTGCAAAGCGCAGAAATTCAAATATGCAGAAATTTCTTCGCGGAAAATGAATATAAGAGTCAAGAGACATTTCTAACATTGGACATGTCTTTCACATGGACAAGCTTTTCAAGATTCTGTGTTAGTCTCAAGGTTAGCTTAGAGGGCTAGTTATCACACTAAATTACTACAAACGTTATGATTAGTTTACTTTTCTTTATTAACTTATCAATGCAAAGAGAGCAGAGATCATTAGAAAATAAGTGGGACTGAGGACAAAACGAAATGTGTTAGTTGCTGTTAAAAGACACATTGTTTTTTACTTCGTCAGAGTTTTAAAACTTTGAATACTGGTTTACAATAATTTTACATACAATCTCGTACTGCCAATGGTAGATTGTTTCATCTTTTTCTTTATTTTTATTTGTTTAAACAATATTATCCTGCTTGCAGAGCGTTTTCTTCTGCTACAATTATTTTTGATATTTGTTTATACATGTTATTAAACTGTCTCGGATAGTTTGTATAAAAAGAGATTATGAAAACTGATGAATACTGGCTGGAAAAGCCTCTGCTAGCATATTGTTAGTTCAACTCTTTCCACTAGGAAATATATAGGAAAACAATGGTGGCATGCTCTTTTAAACAATAAAATGCTGCTTTTCATCAACCAAAATGGATAATCGAGCTATCTCAATAAAAAGACACCCATAGAAATATTTGCAATCCCTTACTTTTCAAAGGTCAACCTTAACAGAACCCTAAAAAAATATGGGATATTGTAGTATCAGGTGATAGCTAGAGAGAAAACATGCAGTCACGTGATGTCTAGAGTTCATACTCTATGTACCCGCGTATTTGCCTTGAGCCTCCAGCCAGGCTCGTTCCATCCAGCCGACGAAAAGTATCACAACTGTAGCCTCGATATGATGTCCTCCAAGGGACGTGGTCGAGCGGGACTGGTACGGAGAGGAAGGGGGGCTGGGGAAGAGCGGTTATAGTTATCAAGAGTTAGTAGCTTGATTAACAGGTTTTGCAGTTTTTATGGTTACGTATGAGTTTTCGTGAAAACATAGAGAAAGAGTGTAGAGAAAGTGGCGTTAAATGTTTCGTATAGGTGAAGAAAAAAATTAACGAGTGGCAAAGCGTTTGAGCGCAGGAATACAAAGATTTCTTAGGAATGCGATAAATGGAAAAGACGTTAGCTTTTCGCACGAAAAGAGAAGTGCTGATTGGTTTATTATAAATAGAAAGACGGCTGAGCACTTGATTGGCTAATGAGTGGCTAGGAGAGGTAGAGGAAACAGCGAAGGAATATTTCATGTTTGGTTACATATGGCAACGTTGTTTCTTCTCAACAAGATAATCAAATGGAAAAGTTAAGTATCAAAACAAAAATTTAATTTTAAAACATATAAATATATACATAATTTAAACGTTTGACACGTCTGTGTTTAATGTTTACTCGCACGTAACGAGGTGGGTTATGTTTACACAGGTACAAACGGGATGTTTTAACTCGCAAGTAACGAATAACATATGCTGACACGCGTACACGTGACCTAGTCTGACTCGAGTGTGTGAGAGACATTGTCTGACTCGCGCGTAACGAGCGTTATTGTGGGGCTTGTGCGTAACAAGTGAGATAGTCTGACTCGCGCGTAACACGAGATAGTCTGACTCGCGCGTAACGAGCGTTATTGTGGCGCTTGAGCGTAACAAGTGAGATAGTCTGACTCGCGCGTAACGAGCGTTATTGTGGGGCTTGAGCGTAACAAGTGAGATAGTCTGACTCGCGCGTAACGAGCGTTATTGTGGGGCTTGTGCGTAACAAGTGAGATAGTCTGACTCGCGCGTAACGAGCGTTATTGTGGGGCTTGAGCGTAACAAGTGAGTTAGTCTGACTCGCGCGTAACGAGCGTTATTGTGGGGCTTGAGCGTAACAAGTGAGATAGTCTGACTCGCGCGTAACGAGCGTTATTGTGGCGCTTGAGCGTAACAAGTGAGATAGTCTGACTCGCGCGTAACGAGCGTTATTGTGGGGCTTGAGCGTAACAAGTGAGATAGTCTGACTCGCGCGTAACGAGCGTTATTGTGGGGCTTGAGCGTAACAAGTGAGATAGTCTGACTCGCGCGTAACGAGCGTTATTGTGGGGCTTGTGCGTAACAAGTGAGATAGTCTGACTCGCGCGTAACGAGCGTTATTGTGGGGCTTGAGCGTAACAAGTGAGATAGTCTGACTCGCGCGTAACGAGCGTTATTGTGGGGCTTGAGCGTAACAAGTGAGTTAGTCTGACTCGCGCGTAACGAGCGTTATTGTGGGGCTTGAGCGTAACAAGTGAGATAGTCTGACTCGCGCGTAACGAGCGTTATTGTGGCGCTTGAGCGTAACAAGTGAGTTAGTCTGACTCGCGCGTAACGAGCGTTATTGTGGGGCTTGAGCGTAACAAGTGAGATAGTCTGACTCGCGCGTAACGAGCGTTATTGTGGCGCTTGAGCGTAACAAGTGAGATAGTCTGACTCGCGCGTAACGAGCGTTATTGTGGGGCTTGAGCGTAACAAGTGAGATAGTCTGACTCGCGCGTAACGAGCGTTATTGTGGGGCTTGTGCGTAACAAGTGAGATAGTCTGACTCGCGCGTAACGAGCGTTATTGTGGGGCTTGAGCGTAACAAGTGAGTTAGTCTGACTCGCGCGTAACGAGCGTTATTGTGGGGCTTGAGCGTAACAAGTGAGATAGTCTGACTCGCGCGTAACGAGCGTTATTGTGGCGCTTGAGCGTAACAAGTGAGATAGTCTGACTCGCGCGTAACGAGCGTTATTGTGGGGCTTGAGCGTAACAAGTGAGATAGTCTGACTCGCGCGTAACGAGCGTTATTGTGGGGCTTGAGCGTAACAAGTGAGATAGTCTGACTCGCGCGTAACGAGCGTTATTGTGGGGCTTGTGCGTAACAAGTGAGATAGTCTGACTCGCGCGTAACGAGCGTTATTGTGGGGCTTGAGCGTAACAAGTGAGATAGTCTGACTCGCGCGTAACGAGCGTTATTGTGGGGCTTGAGCGTAACAAGTGAGTTAGTCTGACTCGCGCGTAACGAGCGTTATTGTGGGGCTTGAGCGTAACAAGTGAGATAGTCTGACTCGCGCGTAACGAGCGTTATTGTGGGGCTTGAGCGTAACAAGTGAGTTAGTCTGACTCGCGCGTAACGAGCGTTATTGTGGGGCTTGAGCGTAACAAGTGAGATAGTCTGACTCGCGCGTAACGAGCGTTATTGTGGCGCTTGAGCGTAACAAGTGAGATAGTCTGACTCGCGCGTAACGAGCGTTATTGTGGGGCTTGAGCGTAACAAGTGAGATAGTCTGACTCGCGCGTAACGAGCGTTATTGTGGGGCTTGTGCGTAACAAGTGAGATAGTCTGACTCGCGCGTAACGAGCGTTATTGTGGGGCTTGAGCGTAACAAGTGAGTTAGTCTGACTCGCGCGTAACGAGCGTTATTGTGGGGCTTGAGCGTAACAAGTGAGATAGTCTGACTCGCGCGTAACAAGCGTTATTACAGGACTCGTGCGTATCGCGTGAGATAGTCTGACTCGCGCGTAACGAACGTTATTGTAAGACTCGCGCGTACGAGTGAGATAGTCTGACTCGCGCGTAACAAGCGTTATTACAGGACTCGTGCGTATCGAGTGAGATAGTCTGACTTGCGCGTAACGAACGTTATTGTAAGACTCGCGCGTACGAGTGAGATAGTCTGACTCGCGCGTACTAGGTACGGTTTGCTATGAGTGTTAGGCGAGGTTTGGAAGAGATTCACAAGGCTAGGTGTTTAGACGGGTGAGGAACACGCACGTTACGTGCAGGTTGGAAATGGATTGGAACATGTTTGCAATACATGTGTTTGTTTGCGGAAGTGGGGAGATGGAGACGGATGGAGAAGAGGTGTGTGGGTGATGGTGTTGATACGATGCATAACATCTTTTAAAATGCCACAACAAATATGAGATGCAGTCGCGTGATTCTTCCCTGACAACGATCCGAAAGGATACTTGTTGGGTTTAGGGGAGGTGTGGGTGGTTATACTTGTGAATCTCATGGTATTAAGGGTTGTGGTGGGTATAGGGGAGGGGTGGGTGGTTATACTTGTGAATCTCGTGGTATTAAGGGTCGTGGTGGGCATGCGGGAGGATTTGTGTTACGTGTGAATCTCGGAGTGGAAACTCGTGATAATAACGTTGTGTGTAGGTTGAGATGTGATAACATAGTACAACCCTACCGATACGTTGGAGGGGTAAGGCGAAGTAGACATGGGTGAGGGTGGGTGGAGGGGTCGTGTGTGGCTTGAGATGTTATAACATAGTACAACCCTACCGATACGTTGGAGGGGTAAGGCGAGGTAGACATGAGTGAGTGTTGGTGGAGTGGTCGTGTGTGGCTTGAGATGTGATAACAAAGTACAACCCTACCGATACGTTGGAGGGGTAAGGCGAGGTAGACATGGGTGAGGGTGGGTGGAGGGGTTGTGTGTGGCTTGAGATGTGATAACAAAGTACAACCCTACCGATACGTTGGAGGGGTAAGGCCAGGTATACATGGGTGAGGGTGGGTGGAGGGGTCGTGTGTGGCTTGAGATGTAATAACAAAGTACAACCCTACCGATACGTTGGAGGGGTAAGGCGAGGTAGACACGGGTGAGGGTGGGTGGAGGGGTCGTGTGTGGCTTGAGATGTGATAACATAGTACAACCCTACCGATACGTTGGAGGGGTAAGGCGAGGTAGACACAGGTGAGGGTGGGTGGAGGGGTCGTGTGTGGCTTGAGATGTGATAACATAGTACAACCCTACCGATACGTTGGAGGGGTAAGGCGAGGTAGACACGGGTGAGGGTGGGTGCAGGGGTCGTGTGTGGCTTGAGATGTGATAACGTGATCCTACCCTGCCGAAGAGTTTGAAGGATAAGGCGTGGATGGCATGGGTTGCCTGTGGTCCTTTGATTTCTTCTTCTTGTGTAGAAACTTGCCGAGGGAGGACTGGAAACAAGACAAAAACCATTAACGCGTTAAATTGGGAAAGAAATCAACTGACCACGGGCTATAGAACAATTTTACTCAAAAGTGATATCTACTGCTTGGTAATGTTGAATAAGCCACCTATTCCATAGTTAATTGGCTCGCTTACGTAAGTGAAACTAATATACTTTGCATAGAAATTAGAGAAAATAACTTGTTTTTCAGATTTTGCGTTAAAGCCGACCTGAGTACCCCTATTTTTTATGCCAAAATGTTGCTCATATCGCCAATCTACACAAGATATTGAACTATCAAAAGATTCTCACCATACAGTGTTCTGCGAAATTCATGGCGATTTCAGGCCCCAATCTGGCCTTAGTCGCAATATTTATCTTTTTTTACCATGATGTCGCGCATTAAAAGTGCTACAAAGGCTGCAATATATTGACTATGGGCTAGCAAGAAACCCATAAGGCGCGGTGACATCAAGTTAGATGCAATCACAAGATACGCCTTAGCCCTAAGGGAGGGACTTCATTAATTTTGACCCTAGATAACTTTCTTATTATTGAAAACAGCGCGTGAATAGGAGCCAACTGAAACTCCTTTTACTTAATCGAAGGGAGAGAAAGAAAGCGAAGCTAAACGGTGAAACCACGCACATTCTACCACGAAAGCTAGTGAGCGCAGGCGCGATATAGGTGAAATCGCTGATACACAAACACAACAAGAACAAAATCAAGAAATTGTGTTCTCTTGCCCTTGCGTTCTAAAACTACTTGCTTTGCGCCTGCGTACGAGCGACAACCAAGTGTTACCAACAGATAAAACACCATCTCGTAGAATCGTTTAGGAAATATACTAAAAAGGTTCGAGTTTGAGTAAGATCTAGAGATACGGCCGTTCAAGTTCGAGTGATTGATGCGGGATCAGTAATTACTGTCAAGTGGACTGAAGCCTCGCTTATGGTACCATTCTTGTAACACCACGCGAGGTAAGTCTTGTACTTTCTTTACAACTAAAAGGTGCAATGGGAGAAGGGAACAGAAGTTTTGCAGTATTTTTACGATCATGAAAATCTTATTTACCTACAACAATGTTTAAAAGCACAAACAAACAAAAAAACAAATTCAGAAATGAATTTACGACATGAAAAGGGAGTTTTTGTTTCTGAATTTGACCAAATCATTAGGACAAAACTATTTCCTGTTGGGCAAAACAAAAACTGATGTATCAATGAGTGAATAATAGGCTTTCACTTTTGAATGGTGACTTTTGCCAAACATATTCCTTGCTTTCAACAGATATTTCACTTCTTTATACGGCGGCCCTTAGCTAAAGCCTTTGCTTTTCCGAGTAACCCCAGATGAAAGCCGGCTGGTGGGCTAGAATTCAAAAAGCCTTTACCAGAACGAGTACATATTTGTATGTTATTGTTTTTTTTTATCTATTATTGGAAATGGTCACGATGCTGAATTAAATAAAAAGTATAAAACTATGTTCAAATTGCTTCGTAAATAATAACAAAGGATTGGCTGAAGATGGCTCTTTAAAGGCGCTGCTGAAAGTAATGACAGAAGTGAAAGCCATCCCAACATGGGAACACTTGAAAATCACATAGGCCATGGCACGCGTCACTCGTGACACCGAACTTTAGCTTTCGTTTCCGCTCGCTGTCAAAATAATAATCATAGATAGCTTTCTGGGTCCGCTTTTCAGTCTCACACGAAGTCATCTTCCAACTCCCATGATCTGGCGCTTAGTTTCTTTCACTCGCGACTCAAAGCTGGATCTCAGAGCATGTAGTCCAGTGTAAACAGGGCAAACTTCGCCCAGCATTGCCGTGAAGTCTCGCTCGGCTAACCACAATATAATGGAAATGGCCTAGTGTAAACAGCGTGTTGTTGGCGGAACTCGGCCCAGCAAAGCTTCCGCTGTTTGTAAACCATTTGAGGTATCTTTTGGATCAAATGAGCAGCTACAGAATACTAGTTTTCGAGCCAAGATACGTGGTTCTAGAGTCACGAACGTTTTCTTGGGTTTACAAGGGGCTTGTGAGCTGATGGGATCAGGATGGTCGGCAATGACATGAGGCCAAGTAAAAAAAAAAAGACGTGTTTATCGTCCCCGCCCGCATCCTTTTTCGGGCCGCATCAATATTTTTTATCTAGTTATTTTTGCTTATTTTTGGATTGATTGTTCCTCAGAAGTTCAAATTCCGTGTGTTAGCGGTGCGTGGGTACTGAAATTCGTTCCCGTTTCGAGGCTTTTCTTGAGATTTTTCTCACCCGTTCGCAACATCGTTTAAATTTCCTTTGTGAATCGTACAAATCTTTGATAAGCCAAGGAGAAAAAGATAATAAAAAAAGTTAAAAATAAAAAGGGCCGCATGCTCCCTATTTTGATCTTATCAGGACGATAAACATGTTTTTAAATTTTATTTGGCCTAATGTCCGAGTATAATTGTACTGAGGTGTGTAGGATGTGAAGCTCTAAGCTTTTATTTCATTTTCCAGCCGATGTAAACAAGCCTCGACGTAAGAAATTACACGGTGCGGGAAAAGTTATCCTGCTGGATTGCTCTCCAGTAGGTTAATTCGAAATGACTGTTTCCGGGGTTTTGGGATTCCTGTGGTGAGCAAAACGGCGAAGAGCGGAATCGCACGAAAATCAATTAGTTGTGCTGGCATGCGCTTGTCCTTGCGCATGTCTCCACAGGGAGACCGCTGAGAATTATCAATGTGTTACCGGTGATGATCCTTATTTTTATGGGATTTTACTATATAAGGGTAGTTTTGTAGGTCCTAATAGTGTCCTTATTAACGGGGCTTTATCATATAAGAGTAGACTTGTAGGTCCTAATGGTGTACTTATTAACGGGGTTCTACTGAATAAACAGAGCTTTGTAGGTCCAAATGGTGTCTTTATTATCAGAGGTCAAAGTACATGAAGGTATTTCACGCTAAAGCTTGGTGACTGACTCATAGTCAATCACGGTATCTAAATATCCCCTCATACCCATCCCCTCCTACCTCTCCGTTTGTGCTCACGGGACAACCATTAACAGAGCTCCAATTTTCAGACAAGGGGAAAGATACAGCTAAATAGTTAAAGAGATTGGTGATTTTTTTCTCAGTGTTTCATAGTCTTATTCCATTCTTTAACACGTTACACAAAATAATTCTGACAGACTATGTACGTAGCCAATATTTGAGAGTTTCTTTAATGTGCATTCCTCTTGACTAACCGAGTCGCCTTGGAAGAGTTATCAAGTAGCTAATATTTCATAATTTGTATCTTGCTCAGTTCTGCCAGATGCACTGGCAGAATATACAAATAGCCAATATTTGAGAGTTTTTTTTTAATGTGTATTCCTTTTGACTTACCGAAGTTACCTCGGGAGAGCATTTGAATAACCAATATTTGAGAGTTTCTTTAATGTGTATTCCTTTGACTTGCCGAGTTACCTCAGGAGAGTATTTCAATAGCTAATATTTGAGAATTTGTTAAGGGTTGACTAGAGTTGCCCCACTACAGTATTTGTTAATGTGAATTGCTTTTGACTTACTGTTCTATCACGGTGCTTATCCCCAGATTCTGCGGGAGGCTGAGCAACGCTTAGAGGAGCTTCACTCGAACCACCACCATAGTAGCCCATCAATGCCGCACTTGGCGTGACAATGGAGTTGAGGGACCCGTACTTCGGAGTCTGCTGCCCTTGGCTACTGTAGCCGGACTCTGACGAGGAGTCTGCATGAGGAAGCGTGAGATGAGATGAGATGAGAAGAGGGAGGCTGAAAGAGGGGTTGAGAGGGGCTAGTGGGAAGACAACAGAAAAAATGACAGATGAGCTAAGGGCGCGTTTTTTTAACTCATGATTCCGGAATGAGAATGATTAAAATAATAAAAGCATGCATTCGTTTATCCCGCATTCCCATTCCGGAATGGAATGAAGACCATTCCACCCATTCTGCTACCTGTAGCAGCATAACTCAAATGCCATTCTAAACATTCTCTACCAACCATTCCAGAATTATAGGGAAAAAACCCGCCAAGTAGAGGCAGGAATGGAGATAGGGGCAACTAGATGGGGAAACAGAAAGGAGTAAGGGAAGCGCTTATACTACTAAAGGAGAGCCACAATTACAGTAATAAAGGCAAAGAAGGCCCCTTCCCCACATACTACCCAGTGGGGGGAAAGGAGAGCTACAATTACAGTAATAAAGGCAAAGAAGGCCCCTTCCCCACATACTACCCAGTGGGGGGAAAGGAGAGCCACAATTACAGTTATAAAGGCAAAAAAGGCCCCTTCCCCACATACTACCCAGTGGGGGGAAAGGAGAGCCACAATTACAGTTATAAAGGCAAAGAAGGCCCCTTCCCCACAATTCCCGCCCCTGCATCTTTAACACACTTGTACTCATGCACTTTTTCTCGTTCAATTCCACAATTATTTAGTAGGTGTCTGTGGAGTTGGAAAGAACCACCCCACGTGACGGAAAGGTCAGCTCAAGTGAAAGAAAATTGAAAAATTAGCAGGAGCTTTTCGAGAAAATCGCCCCCAATCCCCACTCTCCTACAACACCATTAAAAATCATGGCTACAGGCCTGTGTCTGTCAAATGATCTAACAAACATACCAACAACAAAACAAACAAACAAAAAGAAGGCAATTAGATACAGAGGTTACAAAAAACACACTCGAAAACGAAAGCAGAAAAGAAAGCCTGTGAGATAATGGCATGAGCTGAAACAAGCCAGGGTTAGGAACTCTATTGACATGGCTGTTCTTATTTCATTCTAGGAGTCAACCCCACACACCACAATGACTAACAAGTCAACAAATCAGGGGGTGTAACTGCGGAAGCACACAATAGAATTCCCAAGGGAATTGAAGGCAGGATGACAAACATCCTCTTGAGATTGCAAATAATTGGCCTACCTACAGTGATGCTTATGTATTTTCAAGAATTCAATCAAGTAGGACATAGTGTCATATTTGAATGGGGAAGGTAAAGGTTTTCATTTCAGGGTCAAGCAGAAATTAATCATCACAAATAAATTAAAACATGTTTTTAGAATATGTACTTGTTTAGATCAAGTTTAGGCTGGAAATAGATGGAACTCTGCTCAAACTGGATGGAAGGATATTGGTTCTCTGTTCTATGATGTTTTTACTTAGCCAAAAAATGTGAATTATGTAACTCCGATGTTCTGTTTTTTAGGTATGCATCAAAGAACAATGGACTAGAGCAGACAAATGTCTATAGAGTTTGAAGACTAAAAAAAGGATAAATATGTAAAAAGTTACCAAAAGAAAAGGAAAGTAGCCCTGATACACACGAAGAAACGTGTTTTTAAACTACGGTCTGTGTTATACAAAACATAACAAAACTTTCGAGAAATCAAGTAAATGAACACTTGTCATTTATTTGAAAAATTGCTATCGTTTATGAGTGATCTGCCACTTACTCGGAAGTGCTTGCTTCAATACTGTTGGTGTTTTAATTGTTATGATTATTAGATGAGGTCACAAAGCAATCTACTCTAGCGTTGTTGTCAATGCTATCGCCATCACCGGGGTTGAAGTGCATCTTGGGTAGTGCAGATCTAGTTCTCAGTTCAACACTGTCAAAACAGTTAGCGATCGATGTTTATTTTCTCTTTAGTTACGACACACTGCTATTACTACGCTGCCATTTTACCTTTGAGTCTCTAGAAACCTTATATCTTAACGTTGAAATATTTTATCCTTAGACTATCATCGATCGATACAACTTTGTCTAAGTGATCGTTAGAATTTTGTCTCGCACCAATAAAACCTCCTATGGCCTTCCGCTCCTCTGTAGAGAGCCGGCGATCGTTACGCACACTCATTTAAGCATAATCTAGCGATCGCTATGCTTATATGTCTCGCAGTCCCTAGACCTTCTGTGTCCTTCACGGTACGATCCTTCCTCTCTAGAGAGCCGGCGATCGTTACGCACACTCCTTTAAGCATAATCTAGCGATCGCTATGCTTATATGTCTCGCAGTCCCTAGACCTTCTGTGTCCTTCACGGTACGATCCTTCCTCTCTAGAGAGCCGGCGATCGTTACGCACACTCCTTTAAGCATAATCTAGCGATCGCTATGCTTATATGTCTCGCAGTCCCTAGACCTTCTGTGTCCTTCACGGTACGATCCTTCCTCTCTAGAGAGCCGGCGATCGTTACGCACACTCCTTTAAGCATAATCTAGCGATCGCTATGCTTATATGTCTCGCAGTCCCTAGACCTTCTGTGTCCTTCACGGTACGATCCTTCCTCTCTAGAGAGCCGGCGATCGTTACGCACACTCCTTTAAGCATAATCTAGCGATCGCTATGCTTATATGTCTCGCAGTCCCTAGACCTTCTGTGTCCTTCACGGTACGATCCTTCCTCTCTAGAGAGCCGGCGATCGTTATGATGCTGTTTTTCGTAGTCTTTAGATCTCTTGCGACCGTCACGATGCGATTCCTCGTCCCGGTGATCGCTATGATGATGCAAATCGTACTCCCTTGACTTCCGTCGATCGTCTCGCTGTTTCTTGAAGCTTATATGTCTAAGGACGCCCCGTAGGGTACCCCCAGATCGTTCTTGGCCACTGGGCGGGGTCGACGGAGGGGTACAATCGTCATCTACCATTTAACGGCACAACATGAAGGACACAGACTCTACTAGGTAGACAGGGTTTCCCAAAACCCGAGCCAAACCCCGGGCTGAGTGGGGACATTTGGATGTAAGCCTTTGATGGTACTATTAAGCTGCAGTACTTACAAATATTAGGACGCTTAAAAATATGCCATGACGCTTAGAAATACAACGTGACGCTAAGGAATGTAACGGACGCTTAGAAATATAACGTCACGCTTAGAAATATAACGTGACGCTTAGAAATATAAAGTGAAACTTAGAAATATAACGTGACACTTGGAAATATAACGGGAAGCTTAGAAATATAACGGGAAGCTTAGAAATATAACGTGACACTTAAAAATATAACGTGACGCTTAGAAAAATAACGGGAAGCTTAGAAATATAACGTGACGTTTAAAAATATAACGTGACCCTTAGATATATGTGACGCTTAGAAATAACCTGACGCTTAATAAAACGTGACGCTTAGAGATATAACGGGCGGAAGTGGAAATCCTTCAATTGGCTTCTTCGCATACAAAACGAAAAATTGTCTGAGAACTTTTATCCGTACGAAACTTTTGGCCAAGTCTCCCGCTGACCGTAAGATCCTTTTTTATAAAAACAACATTTTTGGTCTCTGCCACTTCTATTATTTCTCTAGCGCTGTCTTTAAATCACAAACTGCTGTAAGGATGAAAAACATGTGCCCGTAGGCTACACGAGATAGCAGGGAGGTGTAAGCACTCATGAATAAAAACCTGAACGTTCTATTGCGATTTTAAGGACGTCTTCCATATGCACAGACAACCTGCTCAGCGATGGTTTCCTTGCATATTCAACACCAGCCCCCCCCCCCCCCCCCCCTACATGCTCAAACATCACACTCAGTATGATGACGGACAGAGCAAAAACATGGCATGAAATTTTCCAATTCTCAATATATAAGCTCAAGATTACGCATACAAGGAGTTCCTCTGACCAAATTCTTAATTCCAAATTTTAAAAACATTTAGAAGATATGAAAATTTTGATATTAGCGAGCAGAGTTGGCTTTCTGATCAGAGCCCAACTTCTCCCTAAAAAAGAGGAGAATTCATACTTTGAAAATTGCACTTCAAGCCTCATATCGAATGCATTAGAAAAAACACTTTTTGATATGTTGGTTTACGTAACATAAGGAACCTTTATGCAAAAATTCAAGCTTACCCGCGAAGTTAACCAGACCTTATTTTGGGAAAATTTGCCTTTTTTTTTTTTTTTTTGCTGTGTCATGACGACTATGACTAAGATGGCTTAATAATGACATTAAAATAATGAGTTGTTTCATGGTATAACGTAGAAAATTGTTATTACGTATTTACACAACAAAGAAACCACACATAAACAAACAGCACAGCTACACAATGCACAAAAGATTCCAAGAGACAGTGCATCCATGAAGGGAAAGGAAAGAAATGAAATGCAGAATGAATCCAAAATGGCAGTCTCAGGCTGAATTTCTCTAAACTAATTATTGCATATCCCTTGGGTCCGCTTTACCCTACTCCTAATGGGTTTTGAAATTCCGCTTTACCCACCCCGAGTTGGGTTTTGAAAATCCTCTTTATCTTACCCTGTAAGTTAAAAACAATTAGACCCTCTAGTATCCAGAAAGAATTTTATGAGGTATTATTTAGAAACCCATCCATTTTACTATCACTAGACACTCGCTTTCACTAAACGCCACCGAAACACAAACAACCCAGAAATATTAATGGATAAATACCTGAGAGAGTCAGTACATGCTCCAATCGCCCTGTATGAAGAGACAACTTAGGATCAGATAGGCATAAAATATACCGGAAACAAGCAAAGGATATGACGTCATACTCTGAGCCTCGATCGTGAGCGTATCCTTGGCAACCTGACGTGGCTTCCGGCCGCTAAAGTCACGTGCGTTTATGTCAGCCTCTGTAAAGAGAACGATGTGAGGACCTCTTACCAATGAACGATTAAAAGTCACAGTGGTGATCCCGAGTCCCGAGAGGGCAAGCGGGACCAAGCCAAGACACCATAAACAGAGGCTAGCAGCAAAAGGCAGGTTCATAAAGGGGAGCAATTTACTATATACATACTGAGAAATACTCACTGAAAACATATTCAGTAAATTTTCGTTTGTTTACTGGTCTCAGCAAATCAGAGGCGCGAACGATGATGTTTCACCGTACTTGAATGGCTTCAATCCCAACGCATCAACGAAAATCGTACAAGCATTTTCCATTTAGTAATTTATTTATTTCATAGATGTCGAAATTTAATAAATTAAAAATTGCATTACTTGTGTAACATGAACTACAGTCTCGTGCGTGACGTAAGCGAGACAGATTCATTTCAATGTAAGTTTCTGTCTGTCTACAACTGAACCGTCGAACAGCACAAACCTCGGAGCCTCTGCAGCCAAGTCTAATAAAATGTTATGTAATAAGCTTATTATAAATTTCTCAGTATGTATATAATAAACAAAATACAGCATGGAAAGTACTTTGTACAGTTTTTATCCACTCGTTATTTTGTATAAATAAAACTCACTCGTTCGCTGCGCTTACTCGTTCGTTTTTTTTATCCTGCAAAACTCGTGAAAAAAAAAACCGTACGCGCGCACTTTCCATGTAGTATTCTCCGTATATGTAATGTAATCGCGCAAATAGTGATTGGAAGGGAGCGCTTTGAAAATGCATGTTCTTTTTGGAAACCAGTCTTGAATTGATGAGGGCCACCTTAAACGGCAAATATCTCACGATGTCAAAAGTAAGGCAAAGCTACCCACTCTTTTTTTTTGTTTACAACTAAAACAAGTTCAATTGACATTCAGTAATGGAAAATGGTGGTCGCTGTTGCTCAACAAAGGTGTTCTTACCAGTGCGGCTAAATATTAAAGGACTAAAGTACGGACATCAAAACTAACCTAAATTAGGCTTAGCAATAATACTAAATTCTCAAAATGAAGAGGCGCATGCCTAGGATATTAGCAGGGGAGGGGCTAGAGTTGAGCATTCGTAAGTATCAATAATAATATGATTTCTTTAGGAAAAAGGGTAGTATTTAACGATAGTTCAATAAGAATTAACCAACTATCAGCGACCGCGGAGACTAGTGGAAGGTTAAAAATTTGGCCAAGACAAACAAGTATCAGTCTACGGAACAGATGCTCATTTGCATAAGTCACTGTCCGGCGTCCTTGATTCCATGCGACGCCATTTTAAGTCATCGTTTCACAGGGATGAGATAACTTATCAAGCTTTCTACCTAGCTCAATGATAATAAACCCAAGCCTGTACTTGAGCACAAAAATTTATCGCCCAATTGTTCAGAACAACACACAACAATTTTAATGGCACATTACGCCTTTCTGGTCGTTTAAAGCTTCTAGTTAAAATTATAAAATTAATTGTCATTGATGACCTCTTAGTTGGCTCACGGGGGTTTACCTTTGAGCTAGCATACGGTTGATGTAACAAAGGCTGTCTGATTTGCAACCATAACTAAAAATGGGTCTTCTAACTTTTTTTTTAACTAACCTTTTTGGAGCACTGCAACATGCACTGCGTGGTTTAAATTAGTTTTTAAACAACAGGACTCTCTCGATTTTAACCGTTTTAACCTGACAAATTAGGGACTATGGGTCACATGACAGTTTGATGACTCTTGTCATAGAGAACCTATTTTGCAAGTATTTTTTTTGGTTAATATCAATCATTGGTCATATGTTTACATTTTGATTCGATTGAATCGCTTTGCTTAAAAGCTGGTAAAACAACTTTCATAAATGAAAAAGCCTACACTATCATATAAATGGCATTTTCCTTCTTCAGGCGGAGTACCAGAAGTTATGTTTCTAGCTTCAAAGAGGCTTAAGAAGTATCTTTCGCTGATTTTCTACCCTCTCTCTTGGTGTCTTGCCCCCATGATAATGCGAAGAGGAAATTTACAAGAAAAATCATGCTCGACTTATTAGCATAAAATCACTAGGACGTGAATAAAATTATATTTATTCGTTTTCATTTTCTAAATTGTGCCTCATCCTAAAGAGTAATGTTCACGCATAATAACAAAATTTTATTTAGTCCAAATAAACAAAATTTTGGAGAAAATAGAGGGAAGTCTATTTTTAACCCAGTTGCCATGCTGGAATGCACGGTCACTTGTTCATTTCATTCTTTTGCTATTTACGCACGCTTCTACGGCTAGAACAAAGATTTAGTCGAGACCGAGTGAATGACACACTTTTGAATTTATCCTCCTATTTTTTAACGCTTTAGGATCTGGAGCCCATCTTTCACACACCGATAGTTTATTAGTTGGAGATTCATATATTGTACATGATTTTCATAAAACGAGTCTATTACAAGGTGTACCAAAAATGTTTTTAGAAGCAAACATAATTATTGGCTGTTCTTGCATGTCTACGCTATTTTTTTTTACTCTTTTTGCTCTTAATAAAGGGTGCTACGGAAATCAGACCTCCCAGACACATTCCTGAAGGAATTTTTATCAAAAGTATATAGAATATAATTACATGCGTGCTTTGGGGCTTGGAGACGGTAAAACCATGAAAGCTCGTAATCGTTCAATAATATTAAAACCAGGTGGAAATATGTGCTCAGATTTCACTCAGATTAAGTAAAATAACAGTTTTAGCTATGCTGTGAGTCTCGGCTTTTAACTTTGCTTATGACTGGATGTACCAAAAATGTGAAATTTAGTTAGAGTTAGAACTTTTCTCATGTTATTCATTCTCTTCAAAATATCGCCAAAATCTGATTCTTTTAAGACTTCTTAGGAAGTTGATTTGCTAACATGAGATAAGTTGACCCTTATACTTTAATGTCATGATATTTTTTGTTTAAAAAGTATAACAGGCGAGCATACTATCTAATGTTATAAATGTAATAAAACTTCGCAATACATCGCCTTCGTCAAAGCGTGGGCTGTTGTCATGACAAATGGCAGAAAATGGCGTCGCATGGAAACGAGGACTCCGGACAGTGGCTTATGCAAATGAATAACGTATGCGCATGCGCGTGTTCTGGCAAAAACAAACACCATCGTAGTGTTGACTCGTTCGAGTAACAACTGTACGAAAGGATGACTTTAGTCGTTGTTTTGACTTACAGTATAGCATTAAAATCATACTGTACAAAAGATGACAGATTTGTTTGATAAAGAGGGAGTCATAAAAAAATTATATTAGGTTTGGTCTAGTTTCTTAGCATTCGTCGAAATGTGACAGTTCGCTGGTAAAACGCCGCCATTTCAAAACAAAAAGGCTAGTTTAACCGCGCGGTCCTGGAACTAGTCTTGCGTTTTACAGCACTGTCTACCTGAAGTCCTTAAAAAAACTGGAGCCCTGAGGTAGGGCTACAGCATACCAGCCTCCGCGGTCCCTGACTTTTAGCAGCAAGGGAAGAAGGGTTGTGCGCACCCTACGCATCCCCCCTAGATACACGCCCGGAGGGGGGGGCGGGGCAGGTAGACTTACTGAAGTCGTCGACTAGAACCTTAATAACACGATCATTGCCATGCATGGCAGCCAGGTGAAGCGGAGTATATCCCTGCGTGAAATAGGCAACAAATGCTTAGATCTTGCATGTACATAAACAATCTTGGTCAGATGGCACGAACATCACAATAATCAACATCAGCTTGATGCCACGACAGTGCAAATTTGGTTTGAAAACTTAGTAAACAACAAAACTATGACTTACCCCCTATTGTTCAGTTGAATCAATTCCAAACAGCGACATGAGGAAAAATGCAGACGTGTTAGTGGTACGGTACTATAAAATAGTAGATACGGTAGATAAAATGACAAAAAAGCAACATACTTACATGCTGTATTGATGATGAAAAAAGGAGAATAAAAAAAAAAGGTTAGTATAGGAATATCATGTTGTTGGAGACAACTAAACATTAACTAACCATCTATATTAAATTTCTGCGAAGTAAATTGGTTGCTTGCTAGATTTAGGTAATAATGAGTGCTTAGTGTGCCTTGGTAACATTACTGAGTGCAAAAGAGGATTTGAGTAGCTAAAGCTCAAATTAACTTTAAAAAGGGGAACACCTAATTCAATGACTCAGGGAATTTGCCTCAAAAACTTTGTTGTGAAATAATTTTTAATCCCAGTCCCTGTTCAAATATTGAACAGTTCCTTACTGGTTTTCTGGGCAAAAGTTTTAGTATGTTGTGTGTTCGAGATTGTGTTTGTGGTTTTCTGAGCTACCGTTTTAGATGTGTCTAAGATTGTGTTTGGTTTTCTGAGCTACCGTTTTAGCATAAAATGTGTCTAAGATTGTGTTTTTTGTTTTTTTGTTTTTTATGTGTGTGAGATTAATGATTTTCTGAGCTACCGTTTTAGCATAAATGTGTCTAAGATTGTGCTTGGTTTTCTAAGCTACCATTTTAGATGTGTCTAAGATTGTGTTTGGTTTTTTGAGCTACCGTTTTGGAATTGACATCCGCACCAGCTTTAGCCACCATCATGGCTACATCATCTCTCCCATGCTTAGCAGCCCAGTGCAAGGCCGTCTGCAAAAAAACAAGAAAGGCATTGTTATGATCCAACGACAAGACCAAGAAACCTTGCATATTCACACTGCAAGAAGAAACCATGATTTCATACAATGGCCATAATTCCTTGTATACCAGACTGATTTCCCCTATCTAAAACAGATGTTTGCCTTTTTGCCCTTTTCAACGTTCATAAGAAGATCATCATGTGAATGCTGGGGCAAAAGCTACAAATTTTGACATCACAAAAAGTTGCATTAAAATAATATACTTTTTTTAAATACTCGTTCAGAAAATATAGGAATCGCTGCCTTAATTGTTGTGAAATTAACTTATTTGAAACATTTCCCCGTCATTGCTGTTCAAATACCTCCTAGACGGGGTTAAAGTAGGATACTACATGACATGCATGGCCTTGCACACAAGACTTTAACACGTGGTACCACGTGACACGTGTTGTACATGTCGTACATGCAAGAGGGGACACCGTCACAGCTTCGCTAGCCATACACTTGTCAGTGTTGGTTTTTGTTGCTGTTAGAGGAACTCAGGGGCGTAGCCAGGGGGTGGCCAAGGGGGCCGGGCCCCCCTTTTAGCAGCCCAAAATACAGAAATGTATAAGACATGATCTAAAATACAGGAGAAAATGCCTTCAAAGTCCCTTTTGTGCCCCCTCCCGTTAAAAATCCTGGCTACGCAGCTGGAACTGAATACTTAACATATTAAATACTTACATACTATTGAGTGCCAGGAAGAACATGAAAAAGAAAAATATATATTAGGCAATTTTTTCACTAAATATAATTATCTCCAACAGAATCATAAACACACAAATTAGATATACTATACTTACACCCTATAGATGCCATGATGGTGAAGACACAGAGGGAGTAGTACATGAAAAGTAAATATTACGATATCGTGAGAGGCATCAATTAGAGTTTCAAAGGAGAATATTGACTGAGCAAAATGATTATCAGGAAAGGCGAGGGGAGGACTTAAGCAGGGGGGTGATATAATAGCATATAATTCTAAATGTGCTTTTTATATTCTTGCTGATTTTATATGAGTCATGTATGTTTTATTGTCTATACAGGACAGCTTTGATTATTACTAGCTTATTAATGCCTATTTTAATAAGAACAATAACAATAACAATAGCAATTGTGCTTGATAAAATATTATTCTATAATAAAATAATTACTGAAACAATGATTATTAAATAAAACGGCCAAGATTAACCATAACTGAATCATTAGCTGGCTAACTTACAAAGGGATATGGGATTGTTATTGCAGAACTCTTTAAAAAAAAAAACTACAAAAAACGCATTGGCGTTGCATTCACATTTTGTTTTTGTAAATAAAAACGGCTTTTTGTTGAGCTCTCGTGCACAAAAATTATCAAAACAAATCACCCAATTCTAGGCTCACCTTATCCTCTACACTTTTGCATTTTGTATATTTTGCCGTTTCAGTATTTGTGTGGGTTGTGGAATTAATTTTGGAATAATTCAGACCGTTTTCTTTCTTGCAATATGGATGTGTAAGTGACACGCGAGCGAAAGCCCATTGACGATTGTTTATTTGTTAACCTCCTGCATTGCGAAGTTAAAACCATTTTTAATGTTTTTAACTGAGAGCAAAAAGGAAGGGATTTGATATGTTATTCAGTAAATACGTTTTTATTGATTCTCAAATGAAAAAAACTCGGAGTGATAAGAACTATACCCGCTGCTATGGAATTACTACCACTAATTATGTGCAAACAGAAAATACAATAAAAATCAATAAAATTTGAAAATGTGTAGTCTTTTCTGTGCAATTTTTGAGTGATACGGAACTATACCCGCTGCTACGGAATTCCACATATTATGTGCAAACAGAAAATACATTTAAATTCAATAAAATTTGAAAATGTGTAGTCTTTTCTGCATAAGAAAATTTGTAGTCATCATGAGCATTGGGCCCTCCGAAAAAAGGAAGAGCAATTTAAATATGAAGTGATACGGAACTGGTTATCATACTTATCTCCAGTATTATTAGTTGATCAAAAAATGATCCCCTGGCTAAGCCATATAATTCAATATTATCAACACTAGATTAGGGAGAAAGGTTTTACACAATCAACTATTGTTGCAAGCATTATAATAATACTTACGGAAGTGAAGTCCTGGTGGAGGCAATGACAGGAATAAAGAAAAAAAGAGAAAGACAGAGTTAAAATGTCAATTACTTCAACATCACTTTAAAATCAGCCTTGGCTAGGCTTGGTGAACTAACTTTTCTCTTGGCGAGCAAAGGTTCTTGTTCCAGTAAGCACATGATATGCGCCCTGTTCCCCCGAGCAGTTGTCAGCAACCATTCTTTTTCTATAGCATCGAGCTGAAAAAAGAATTTCAAACTTTATTATATTTGATATTCCTAATGGGCAAAAGTTCTTGTTAATTTTGCTTCTATGAAATATATATCCATCCCCTTAAAAAGTAATTTTCATTTTTTATTGAACTTCCACTGAGGTAAGTTGGAAAGCGTTTTCACTATATATTCTCGTAGTAGCTATCATTATCATCATTGCGAGTTTAAAAGCAGGGACATGTCGGTACCCACCTGAATTGTCGGAATATTCATCAGGTCATCCCCTGTGAAATAATGGTCTTAGAATTACAACACAGAGAGTACAAGAAAGGGCAAAAACAGTATATTTTTTCTCTATGATGCTTACAGTTCAAAGACACTGAATTACAGAGAGAGAAAAGAAGAGACAGAAAAACAGTAGATCTATGAGAGATTTCACCTCTGAATTTAAAATGATCTTAAAACTAGATTGAATTCTTTCAGAAATGAAAACAAGAATGTCATTTGCTCTCAAACTACAAATGTTGTGCAGAACAAAAATGTAGTTTCTTTGTCTTTAAAACATTCAATATTTCAAGAGATGACAACACTTTCTGCTATAAGAGTAAATGTGTCTAAAACAAAATGATGTAAGATTTGTTTTGTCTTGATTCTTGGTAGATGAAATTTGAATACATTTAAAAATACACTATTTTAAATATGGAAGACTGGTATGAGATATCTATCAAGCCAGAAAGTCATGTCTACATGAATAAAATCCAAAAATCCCAGCTTTCTACTTCTAAGTATAGGTTTATTTACATTTGTTCAACTTCTAGATCCATTTTTCAATATTTGACAAATAGAAATATACTAAAAAAAATGTGATTTTACAATGGAAAAATTGTCAGAAATAGCATTGACCAGACCTACATGTCTTTCTGTTATTCCAGTACAGTACTATATTTTAAAATTAGGCTTGTAAAGGGCTTATAATGCTTCAACTTCCACACATGTAGGGCAAAGATAATAGAAATACAGATTTGCTCCCCCATTATTACAATAATAAAATGTATACTCAAATAATATGTCAATTGCTATTATTACAGTGATAAACCTATTGTGAACTTTTGTACCTTTAGATATCCTGTTTAAAAAGGAGTTGGGATTTCTATGTTTTTTGCTACAGACATCATCTGCCACGGCTAGCACACAATGGTAGTAGAATTTAAAACATGTAAAAATCATGCACAATGAATATTTCAAAAGGTTGTACTTTGACAAATAAGTGATTCTGATCTATTGGAATTTCAGATCAAAGGTTAGAATAAATTTTGGCCTTACTTTTTTTCCATCGCCTTTTCATTTTTCAAAGAAATCTCTGGCTAGACACCATTTGAGACTAAAGGCTAATTCAACTTGAAGGTTATTTCCTATGAATGATTATATTGTACAGCAATACATATCTGTCCAGTGTCTGCCTAATGGCTAAGAGCTGAAAATGTTTATTTAAAGTTAAATCAATTAACAAAAACGCACTGTATGTTTGCTGATTTTAAAAGCCAATAATCCTCCATATTTGGAATAATTAGGTGATCCAATAGAGGAAATACAACATTTCCTAGATGCTTATTAGCTTTTTAGATGTCTAGAGACAATCATAATACAGAGCCACCCACTTCCTAAGATCATTGGAGAGTCTAAGATAAGGCAAACTATTTTTGGTAAAGTGCTATACATTTACTTTACACCTGGAGACAGTTCGACCATCAAGAATCCATATCAAGATTTTTGAGCACTTTACAGGCTTTTACATTTGGCACAGGAATACTGTACCTTATGTTAGGAGACTTATCAAGATAAACTATGTAATGTCGCTCACATATCCAGACATGCTATGGAATGACATAACGCGTAGGTGCATACAGTAGCAAGGGTGGTGTGCAAGGGACGTGCCTTCCCCTCTCAAAAAATGGGGGCATACCTTTTTTAAGGATCACCAAATATAAAACTTATTAATATGATAATTATAACTGCGCATCCCCCTCAACAAATAATAGCTACACAGTCTCACAAAGACAAACTCACAAAGTTACAAAACATTACATACTATACAGCATTTTAGAGTGGAAAAATTAAATAAATTTTGCAGCCTTTGTACAGTCATCTGACAAACCACCACATTGATACTGACAGAAACTCATAATCGATACTAGAAGTAATTTATAGTTGTGCAAGGCTCTCCCTTATTGCAAGCTTAACACCTGTCTTTAAAATTGTTTAACGTCAACACATTCAATCAACTTTTCTATTCATGGATTTGAATACAGATTGTTTCAATTCCTTTGATTTACCTGGAAAATCTTTTATATTGAGGTAATTCAGGTCCTGAGGCAACTAAAAGAGGTTTTACACAGTCAAGGTCAAAAATACATATATTTTATTTACCAGCTGGAAGGTCGGTATTGGTCAGTATTTTCAAGACCTCGTCATGGTATTTCACGATACAGACCGACCTTTAGCTGGGAAATAACATATTTACCTATTTTTTCCTCAATAGAATTTTCAACTAATTTTTCGTTTTTCTTCGTATGAAGAGAAGATTTGCTGCTTTTTTTATCCCAAATAAAATTTCAGCAATCTTGAAATTGTAGCGCGCATTGCAAAATCATTATGCTCTTTTATTGTCAAGATCTATAACCTCGGGAGTAAATAAAACAGTTTTCGATGGCCATATAACAAACCAACTCATTATCTTCTAGCTTTGGAGGTGAGCGGTCCGGTATCGTGGGGCCGGATCGTAGTATACCGGACCTCAAGAAAGTCAATCAGAGCATGCGATTTGATGGATACCGTAACCCCGAAAAAAAAATTCATATTATTAGATAGATAGATAGATGGATAGATAGGTAGGTAGATAGATAGATGGATAGGTAGGTAGATAGATAGATAGATAGATGGATAGGTAGGTAGATAGATAGATAGATAGATGGATAGGTAGGTAGATAGATAGATAGATAGATAGATGGATAGGTAGGTAGATAGATAGATAGATAGATGGATAGGTAGGTAGGTAGGTAGGTAGGTAGGTAGATAGATAGATGGATAGGTAGGTAGGTAGGTAGGTAGGTAGATAGATAGATGGATAGGTAGGTAGGTAGGTAGGTAGGTAGGTAGGTAGGTAGGTAGGTAGGTAGGTAGGTAGGTAGGTAGGTAGGTAGGTAGGTAGGTAGGTAGGTAGGTAGGTAGATAGATAGGTAGGTAGGTAGGTAGGTAGGTAGGTAGGTAGGTAGGTAGGTAGGTAGGTAGGTAGGTAGGTAGGTAGGTAGGTAGGTAGGTAGGTAGGTAGGTAGGTAGGTAGGTAGGTAGGTGGGTAGGTGGGTAGGTGGGTAGGTGGGTAGGTGGGTAGGTGGGTAGGTGGGTAGGTGGGTAGGTGGGTAGGTGGGTAGGTGGGTAGGTGGGTAGGTGGGTAGGTGGGTAGGTAGGTAGGTAGGTAGGTAGGTAGGTAGGTAGGTAGGTAGGTAGGTAGGTAGGTAGGTAGGTAGGTAGGTAGGTAGGTAGGTAGGTAGGTAGGTAGATAGATAGATAGATAGATTACAGATCGAAGGGGTTCTAGCTCCTTAGCAGAGGTCATGAGACTGATACAGAGCTCGCGCCTGCGGTCAGCAAGACTTTGGAGACCGCTGGCTTCCAAGGCCTCCTTGTATCGTAGATGGGGTAAAACGATACGGAGGGCCCTCTTTTGGATGCCCTCAACAATGTCGACAAGGAACCCTGTTATGTTAGCCCATACTGGACCTGCGTACTCCACAACAGATCTAATGAGTACACAATAGATTGCATTGCAATTGGCTACATTTACACTTACCATCTATATCTGGGTCTTCAAACTATAAAAATGGAGAAAGAAACAGACAAATTACTTATTGGCAATGTCGGTAGCAAGGATTTTAAAGAGCAGGATAGGGGTGTTTCTTCCCCATTTTCTTGAGCTTACACGCATCTGATGTTATCTTGGGTAATTTTTCCTAACTATCAAGGATTTGTGAAAAACACTCACCACATCCTCAGATAATGCTTGCGAATTCCTCTCTAGCGAGTCACCCTGTCTTTTTCCTGGCTGAGAAATCTTTCTTCCCATCTTTGGTGTGCTGTGTGTACTCCCTACAGACTACAAAAGAACAACAGGTGATAAAAAAACTACAGCTGTATTACATGCATGGACTGGCATTCACTCATTGACTGATTAGCAGGTCGTACACCACCCTGTATTTACTCAAAATGCTGTATAATGAATATCTCTATATATAATATTTCTATTTCCCTTGTTTTCATGGGACGTATATGGGAACTTATGGAGCCTCAAATTTTTCCATCATTTAAAGGCCAGGCAAGTTTTGCTCTGAGGCCATAAAAAATGGAAAGATTATCAGTTCTATAAGTTCCAGTATGGCACATGCACTTGTTTAGAGAAATGATAAAAAAAAGCAAGATAATCTTGAATGATTTTTGTAGTGCATGTCACAATTTTGCCTTGTCTCAAACACGGTACTTCATACTTTACTGTCCTCCCAGCTTGTAAATAGCATTGCAAGATGTAACACAGGTGGTATACAGTCATGAGATAATGAAAATCTGATCAATTCTCATCTTTGTTTAAAAGAGGCTTTTTACATGCCATACTTACGTCCATACTATCAATAGTACATGTCATACTTACATCCATACTATCAATAGTACATTTTATACTTATGTCCATACTATCAATAGTACATGTCATACTTACATCCATACTACCAATAGTACATGTCATACTTACATCCATACTATCAATAGTACATGTCATAATTACGTCCATACTATCAATAGTACATGTCATACTTACATCCATACTATCAATAGTACATGTCATACTTACGTCCATACTATCAATAGTACATGTCATAA
Source organism: Nematostella vectensis (assembly GCF_932526225.1). Taxonomy (NCBI): domain Eukaryota; kingdom Metazoa; phylum Cnidaria; class Anthozoa; order Actiniaria; family Edwardsiidae; genus Nematostella; species Nematostella vectensis. The sequence goes on along the minus strand of NC_064046.1, from coordinate 12,971,526 downwards.
TTACGTCCATACTATCAATAGTACATGTCATACTTACATCCATACTACCAATAGTTCATGTCATAATTACGTCCATACTATCAATAGTACATGTCATACTTACGTCCATACTATCAATAGTACATGTCATACTTATGTCCATACTATCAATAGTATATTTCATACTTATGTCCATACTATCAATAGTACATGTCATACTTATGTCCATACTATCAATAGTACATGTCATACTTATGTCCATACTATCAATAGTACATGTCATACTTATGTCCATACTATCAATAGTACATGTCATACTTACATCCATACTACCAATAGTGCATGTCATACTTACATCCATACTATCAATAGTACATGTCATACTTACATCCATACTATCAATAGTACATGTCATACTTACGTCCATACTATCAATAGTACATGTCATACTTACATCCATACTACCAATAGTGCATGTCATACTTACATCCATACTATCAATAGTACATGTCATACTTACGTCCATACTATCAATAGTACATGTCATACTTATGTCCATACTACCAATAGTACATGTCATACTTATGTCCATACTATCAATAGTGCATGTCATACTTACATCCATACTATCAATAGTACATGTCATACTTATGTCCATACTATCAATAGTACATGTCATACTTACATCCATACTATCAATAGTACATGTCATACTTATGTCCATACTATCAATAGTACATGTCATAATTACGTCCATACTATCAATAGTACATGTCATACTTAAATCCATACTATCAATAGTACATGTCATACTTACATCCATACTATCAGTAGTACATGTCATACTTACATCCATACTATCAATAGTACATGTCATACTTATGTCCATACTATCAATAGTACATGTCATACTTATGTCCATACTATCAATAGTACATGTCATACTTATGTCCATACTATCAATAGTACATGTCATACTTATGTCCATACTATCAATAGTACATGTCATACTTACATCCATACTATCAATAGTACATGTCATACTTACATCCATACTATCAATAGTACATGTCATACTTACATCCATACTATCAATAGTACATGTCATACTTATGTCCATACTATCAATAGTACATGTCATACTTACGTCCATACTATCAATAGTACATGTCATAATTACGTCCATACTATCAATAGTACATGTCATAATTACGTCCATACTATCAATAGTACATGTCATACTTACATCCATACTATTAATAGTACATGTCATACTTACATCCATACTACCAATAGTACATGTCATACTTACATCCATACTACCAACAGTACATGTCATACTTATGTCCATACTATCAATAGTACATGTCATACTTACGTCCATACTACCAATAGTTCATGTCATACTTACATCCATACTATCAATAGTACATGTCATACTTACATCCATACTATCAATAGTATATGTCATACTTATGTCCATACTATCAATAGTTCATGTCATACTTACATCCATACTATCAATAGAGCCAGACTTGACCATGTCACTCAATGCCTTTAATTCACGTGGCCGATTCTCTTTGTCCGGTAACTCATTCATGGCATGGTCCTCGGAGTGACTCCGCGTCATGGGGTAACGAGCTGCTGCCATTTCCTCAAACATTTTGGCATGCCTTGCAACAGGCATTGCCGATACTGGGCGTGGCTTATGATGCGTTGTGTGGGGGCGCGTAGGAGGCTTGCGAAGCACTGCTGGTGCTTCTTTTGGTTTCTTTAAAACAAAATACTTTTCCCCCTAGAATAACAGCAACACATAATGTCAGTTCTATTGTTCCTTTTCACAAATTAAGTAAGTCATACCACCATACCAAGAAAATTTAAAAAATGAAATAACAGCAAACTTAAGGTTATAGAATAACAGGTCCTGTCCCTTACTGAAAAATCATAAAAATCATTCGCAAATTTTATCTTTTTACCGGATATACTCTGTACAGTTCAATTTCAATATTACTTATTCAGACTGCAAGGAATAAACACTCAGCATGGAGTGAAAAACCAAGTGCATAAATATTACTTATATTAGTGAAATGACAAATAATAATATAAAAAATCCCGCAAATTGAAACCTCAAATCAAAACAGCTCGTTATCAATCAAAACATGAAGGAATGCACTCTAAACGTTATACTTCATCAAACTTACATCAATAGTTTGAACAGTTGTCAATTGATGCACATATTCCTTGAAGTCTGCTCTAACTTTTCCTACAAATGTAATACATCATAGTTAAGGATCAATTTTCGGCAATTCAGATCGAATCTCACAGATTGAATACGAACCCTTGTTTACAGGGTCATTTAGCTGGGTACGGAAGTGAGTTATCAAGTCGTGGTTGCGAACTCTGCTTCCATTTTTCAGGATGAATTCCCGCACTAAAGCAAGAGTCAAAGGCTCGTTGGCAGACATATCTGTGATAAAGGCGGTGGCGGTCTTGATTTCGTGAGAGTTGTCACGGAGTTTTCTCGAATGCGCTTCCCTTCTTCGCTACGTCGCCATTTTGGATTGTTATGATTGGCGCTAGGCTTTGTGGGTATCATTCCTGCCTGGAGCGAAAAATTGTTAGGTAGGGGGGAGGGGTAAGTATGGTCTCTTGACTCCTTTGATGCAGCGATGGTCTTTCTTTCTTTATATATATATATATATATATATATATATATATATATAGTGTTGGTTTGAGAAAAATACAAACTACATAGGTTTCCCTACAGGTCTGTTTCGTGGTTGCCCACTCATCAGGGGATTTGTGATATATTGGGATATATGTTTTTTTTGGGGGGGGAAGGGAGGAGCTAATATTCTCGCTATTTCGAAATTGATGTACACATGTAGACTTTGAACTCGGAACATGTAGACTTTGAACACGGAACATGGAAAGATTTGGATTTGGTGATATTCGCACAAATTTTGAATTGTTCACATGCGCCATTTCTCATTCCTCGTTACAGATTTGTTGCAAAGGCTTGTTTTTACGATCGCGATATTGTATTTGTACTTTTTATGCTTGACCATTCAAGAGCATTATTATTGCAAGAGCAATAAAAAGTTGGTGACCTTTGGAGGGGGGGGGGGGGGTGGGGCTGGATCACGACAAACTTTTTTATGGCCCTGAACCCTCAAGTGCATCATGGCCGATATGAAGAAGACAAGATTTCTAACAGAAATAACCATTTCCCTGCTCCTATTTCTTATATCAAGGCCCTCACTTTTATTTGATTTTTTTTTTTCATGGGAACAAGCACGGAACAGTATACCGCCATCTTGGGCCATTCCAGCTATAAGTTTGCGCGCGCATTACCATAAAAACCTACCTCAACTACCAGAATGCAGCGCGCGCATTTTTAAGCTTGCGCCAAACGAAGCGCGCGCTGCATGACGGTAGTTGAGGTAGGTTTCCATGGTGAGTGCGAGCGCGTGCTTATAGCTGAAATGGTCTATTGGAGGCTCGTGCAAACAACGTGTGCACTAAAAACTAACCTGGAAACTGTGATTATACTGCTTTTAAAAAGATCATTTTTTTACACTTTCTGCTATTTCGATATTGATTTTTGTTAAAATCTTTATATAGTATTTAAGATTTTTACGTTGTCAAGTGACGCAAATATCGTAGCATCCTTTAAAGAAGAGACAGATTGGGGGGTAAGATAAAAAATTTGTATTTTTGTGCCCCCCCCCCCCCCCCCCAATATATTTTTGCTGTCCGCCGCCCATACAAAGCACACACTTCGGACATAATTAATTATGTCCAAATCCTTTGAAGCAGACAGTTGACATCATGCTGCACTACAGATAACAGAACTTGCATTGATCACATATACACTAATCCACAACAAACAATCATCAAAGCTAATGTAATGGAGACCTATTTCTCTGATCATAAAGCACTTTATGCATTGTTTACATGTTAGTACGTTTTGTCTACTGTTCATTTCCTCTGTTTACTTATATATGGTGGCAAAAGTGTCACATACAGTTTGCCTCGGTTTCAAATCGCATGTTATCTTTTTTTAAATATTTCACTCCAAATTCAGTTATTTGAATACATCCCCAGAAACAAAAAGTGCAAGATCAACACATGTTGAAGTTCCCACAGCATTACCTTTTTTTTCTTTTTTATAAATTGGACCATGGCACAGCAAACTTATTCAAGGTAGGTATCATACATTGTTGACATGCTGTCATTATGGAATTACACCATGGCCTAGGACCAGTTGCTCAAAGATGGGTTAATGCTAGTAACCCAGAGTTAAATAAGGTTCTTATCCAATCATATGTCAAGAATAGCTGATTTAACCCTGGGTTAGCATTAACCTACTTTTGAACAACTTAGCCCTAGAGTATACTACATACTGTTTTTCAAAAAATCTGGAAATTTTTTTTTTAATAATTATTATTTAGGTCTTTGTAGAAATTAAGGCTTTTCCCTGACACCTTTTGAGAGGCACACTGTAGTAAAGTATTATGTACATTGTAAATTAGTTATATTTCTCAACTAACATTTGTTTTTCATTACAGCAAAAATTAAACTGACAAAGGACAGTACAATCAAAGTAAGTGCATTTATATCATTTGACCATAGTTCTTCATGATGAAGATTCAGATGAAATTACTTGCATAAAGTAAAGAAATACCTCACATTTCCTTTTTGTGCAATACCTTAGAGTTTACTTCAGTAAAATATATCTTTTTGGAGCTCAAATATGGGGGACGGGGTGTACTCCCATAATTATGATAATATTGACTTTATTATTATTATTATTTGATATGTTTATTATGTGATAAACGCACATGGGATGTTGAAGAACACTCAAAAGGGTATTTCTTATTACAAGCTCCGCTTATTTACAGGAAGTTCAGTACATGGAAAATGGAAAACAAAACGTTTTTTTTAACAAATCATAAAGGGGACTATAATTTCCATGGAATGGTTTTTGTTAGTGTAACAGCTCATTACTTTTGCATGGAAGGCTCTGGTAATAGTCATTGATGCAAGCACGGGATTTGTGAAACGGTCGTTGAAAGAAAGAACTTTCAACACGTGTTCCAGTACTCAAAAACATTGAGTCAGCTATAGCTAAAAAAATGGCTGTCACATAGAGCCTCCCCAGCGATGTACCAAGTTGTTTAGCTGTGGGTATGAGAACGGTAGCATAATAACCATTTTTTCTTTGCATAATCCCTTTTCAGCTGTTGAAGGATACATACATCAACTGAGTAGAGTAAAAGATGGACATATATGAACAGCGACACCACCAGTCTTTACTACAAACTTCGTCATCAGAATCTATCCGCTTGGTCTGTTATTCACCGAAAAAACGTGCAAACCTGCAGCAAGCATTCAAGAACAAGAAGCCCTTGAAAATAGTTAATACTAAGAAGAATGCGCAGAAGCGTTTTAGTACTAGTGTTAAAAAATACACTATTGGAAAGATGTCAAAAATTATGCCCAGTTCTGAAGATCAGTTTTAATATAATGATCAATTTGATGACCATTTGGTAACCGTGCATGAGGCACTTCACAAAAATGTTTACGATACTGTTGATTTGAAGGTCAAAGTAATTACTAAACAAGAGGAAAAACTGTCTATTATCAAGAAAGGCATCCAAAAATACATGGTTGATTGCATAGTAGCAGATGCGTCCGAATCGATCAAAATAACGCTCTGGGAAAATACTATTGACACAGTACACGCAGGAAAGTCATATCATTTTAAGAACTTAACAGTAAGAATCTTTGATGATGACAAATATTTCAAAACAAACGAAGAAACTTGTATAGAGGAAATTGAGGACATTACGAATGCGAACATAGACACGCAACAGTTACGGGACATATCATTGGACAGTGCATTAGAATAGACATTAAAAAGAGCTGCTGTTGTATAATGTGCAACAGTACTGTGGACATAAATGGCGACGAAGAGGAAACTATAACATGCAGTAAATGTAAAATAACTACCCTAAAATCATTACTTAACGCCAAACTTGTTTGTAATTTACTGATACGCCAAGACAAAAAAATGAAAGGTATACCTCATTCAATGACGAAATCGAAAGTTTTTTGAAAGCTTTTAATCGTGATATTTCTGTAAATGAAATCGATATAAATGAGCTCAAGCAGTTACTACTAAAGTCTGACCCACAAGATGATAGTAGACAAAGCTTGTAAAGTGATAGCACAGTTTATCACTGGAAGAATCTGTATTCCTCTTTATAGAGAGAAACAGATTACTAGGTTTAATTATGTTGTTTAATCATAAAGTTTACTATCCTGTTCTTATATCCTGTTCTTATCATGTTGTTATTTATAGATTGTAGCGTTGAACGTTATTAGAAAAAACATGTTTATGTATTTTAAGTTAAGTAGGGTATTTTATCCTGTTAATGTTATTGTTATTACGAATTAAACGTTGCTTGTTAACAATGTCTTTCTTCTTTATGGGAATTAAAGTATTCCAATAGGCTCGCGATATTGCTTGGGCAAAGGCAAGAGATACTGACCTTGATCCAAATGCAAACATAAACACATTTTTCCTTTCGAGCTGTTAGACCGAGATTAGCTGAAATTCGCTATGGCATATTTCCGCTAAAGGCCAGTAAGGACATTGCAATCCTAATTTCGGGGTGGGAGCCCTGTCTCAACTACCACACAGGGCCAACAGTAGTAATGGACACTGGGCAGACACTATTGACCAATCAGGCGGCAAAAATATTTTCATGATAGAAGACACTGAAAAGACTAAGCTTGAAGGAAACCAATGAGACTTTAGGTTTTTAGGCCCATAACTGGTTATATATGGTTTTCTAAATTCCTGTAAATTCGACCACAGTAGCTGCATGCATGTTTGCGGGCCTATTTTTTTTTCGTCGTCTTTCCTAACAACGTGCATTATTGTGCAATGCCCAGGAAGTCCATGCACCATTGTGTGTGTATTTTTTTAGTGTACTTGCTGCGACCTTACTCAGGCCTTTTTCTTACACGAAGTATCTATGCTAATCTAGCCTCCCCTCATTTCGTCATCGCTGGCCTAGTTACCGCAGAAGGAATGCACAGCTCGACACTGCAAACTCTGTCATGGTCGCCATCTTGGATTTTGTAATTCCACCTCTCAGATCCATGTTATTTGTGCAGTGGAAAATGCCAGATTCGCGTTTCTATTACTGTAAATTTCACCATAGCTTTATTTTCTACCAAGTTATTGTGAAAAGTCGTGTTAAACTCGGAATGATTACGGAAAATTTCGCAGTGTTGTACATTAGCGTCGCGTTGAGACCCGTGTAAACTTCAAACTTGCAGTCAGTCAAGTCTCAAGACCTTATTTGTGACCTGAACACTCAAGAATGAGCTAAAGGTATTTACCTCAATTTGCTGTACATAAATCGCCATTTTGTGCTTTTTCATATATGCTTCTGTTTAGTTTTTAGAACACGTGTTGTTTCCTTTCGATAAGCTTTTCTTTTCTAAAATCAAACCTCTATCCCTCATTGAATGGACAGTGCTGAAAAACGCAAGACTATTTCCAGTACCCCGCGGTTTTGAAATGGCGGCGTTTTACCGGCGAACTGTCACATTTTGGCGAATGCTAAGAACTGTACAGTAATTCAAAACAGCGACTGAAGTCAGCCTTTCGTACCTTTACTCGAACGATTCAACACTGAGATTTTGTTTGTTTTCGCCAGAACACGCGCAACAAATGCAACAAATGATTGTTTATTCATTTAAGTAAATGCACTTTATATAATCTAACAGTGTTATAATCTAACAGGCTTAGTCAGGAGTCCTTCAATACATTGTTTGTACCATTGACCTATTTCTGCAAATAACCTTTCCATAGACTGTTTGTTTTTAGGATAATAGAAGGAGCCCACTGTTACAATGAGTGTAAATTACCAATTCTAGGAGATGTCTGGTTCTTAGATTTTGGTACTACAATTCGTTTGCACAAATGATTGGCTCCTGCTATTACTCTTCTAATTTTGCTAGAAATTCAAATTTTGAAAGACAAGTAAAGTAAGTAAGATTCCCATCGAATTCCCATCAACATCAGCATAGGACAATGATTGAAACCTAATGCTGCTAATGGTTCCTATTTCACACAAGTAGATCGAAAAATAAGTATACCTAATGAATGAAAAAGTAAAGATTAATATTGACACTAGATAGAAAAATACAATGAAATGCAGAACCCCGCTAAGTCGAACTCGACTCGAATTCCCCGCTAACTCGAACTATATTCACTTTCCTTTGGACCTAATAGTTATTCTGAAGCGAATTTCGTAATAGGCTGTTTTAGGCTTTTTAAAATAATAATTTAAATTATTCAACTTATTTGACAGTATTTTTTTCTTATGTTTTATGTGGATCAAAAAGCTTTGAAATATTGCTTATTTGATATTTGAACTTTAATAAAATAGTGTCAAACGGTATATTTGTATTCGCTTCAGAAAAACTTTAAGAATTTGAAAGAGTGAGATATAGTGAGATATAGTAAAAATCCTCGTCTACCTGGCAATTTATTAATTATTAATGCCAGGAAATGGTCGGCTGGAAGGCATTTAGTACTAAATTTTGTCGAGAGAGTATAGATGGAAATTGACAATGGCGCGCGAATAATAACAAAGTTTCCCTCTTGCTCTCTTGATTATACATAATCCCGATCGTGCGGTTCGCGTCTTGGTCAGACGCATAATGTTCAAAGTGGTGTGATAAAAGGTTTCTTAGCAAAACTCAAGAGTTTAAAGAGAGTTTCACATAATGTGTGAATAATAAAACGCTCATTACTGGCAATTAATCATGCCAGGAAATGGTCCCCTGGAAGACATTTGGTATTAATTACACATTATCACTATAGTAAATGTGAGCAATTTGATGTAACGAAAGTTCAACAAGTGCGCGGTGTGTGTGGTCTAAGGCATCTTAAAGAAGCTCAAGAGTTTGATACGCTTTAAAAATGTGGCGTGCATTGACGTCGCCGAGTTGATAGCAAACGAGACGCTTTTCACGACATTCTTGAAACTTATTTCCCAAGCTAAGGTGATAACACTAACAATTCCGCTGACACCATGCGTGGGTTCTTCATTTAATGGGATTTTCGTATACCACAAATATTTCACTATCTAAAAGTGTCGGAAAGTGAGAAGGTGTGTTTTCTTGGCCTTATTGCGGTGTGTATATAAAAGCCTTCTCTAAGTGATATCAGACTAGATGTGCATGGTATCCCCGCGAGGCTATTTACCTCCGCTAATTGTCTTTCCATTTTTTTACGAAAATCGTTTACCCCCAGGAGACCTTCGTACATGAGGTGTTCTATATTCAATTTATGTTTCGGCAAACAAATGACAATCTCCCTAGAATTGCTCAACCAATCAAATTGCAAACGTTCAAGTTCTTAAATCCTACACACACATCACATCAAGTAACTAAATAAGAATGATTGGCAATAAAACTTTATCAACATTTCTACCACCGCCTTTAACTCGAAAAGCAAGAAACCAAAACCTGTCTCGTTTCCCAGCTTTGAGCGCTTTATCTTGCAGTTCATCAACAACAGATGTGAAAATTAAGACCAAATATTGAATAATACATGTGCGCTAAATGCCACTTGACGCTCATATACGAGTAATCGACTGCTAGCGATGGGCAAATGCGGTTAAAAAGTCAGACATCATATACCGCCCCATACTGCAAAAATCAAACTCAAGAAACATGCGATTAGGAAGAAAGTATTCGCCGAGCGATCGTTACACCATTGTTCTTTATACCATCATCGAAGAGAGGGAAAAAGAAGAGAAGTTATACGCGAAGACATGGACGGATAGTCTTGTCACTGTTTCCGCACCTAAGACGGCGGATAATTGGGTCAATGAAAGCTGCGAAGATAGAGCGTACCAAAGGCGCCGTAAAATAACTCTTCCACATTTGTTCCAGAGGGGCTCCCTACATAAACGACAACATAACACAACTTCTTACCATGTGCAGGATCTGAACCCTAAGACATTATTTCCCGAGTTTTTTTCACACACGGAGAGAGCGGATCAAGAGAATGTGTGCGCCTTTGGGCGGAATGAGACTCAAGACCCACTGGTGTTATCGTGGTTACATTTTTACGGTCAGTAACTAAGTCACAAAGAGCAAGGAACTTTGAGGTTCCTGAGAAGTATTGCAGAAAGCGATATTCAGAGTTGCAGAACTACGAACGCAGAAAACACTGTAAGCTTCCAGACAGACAGATATAAAAAGAGAATTATGTGTTTTGCGCTAAAGAGAAAATGGACACGATTTCCAAGAATCGCCAAGTATACACCTTTAAAAGAGATTGAATAGATTATTTACAATACAATTTTCTTGCGCAATCGGTTTCGTACCATTGGTACGTTTCGTTCCACACTTTCTCTCGTCCCTGCACCTGTAACCATTGTAAAGTTGTCAAAGAACAAACGGTTCCATGGTGTTGAAAATGAAAAAAAAAAGAAGAACTTAAATAACTACGAGTTTAGTGGCACAGTTTTTATTTTATGCCAAGAGGTTAATTATGGACCACACTTTCAATCACTATACGGTACGGGCTGTTACGAGAAATCTACCAACAATCCAGAGACCATAATGGAGGACTCTAATCGAGGTGTCAAGAACGTCAATTTGCTCAAACTTTAGCAGTATTCTACAACATAGTAGATATGGTAAAACAACTCATCCAAAAACCGAAACATTAAAAGTATAGAGAAAAGAGCTTAGCACGAAAAAGGGAGATAAATCGGGATGTTTATTACTAGGTTTTCAAGTAAACACGCGGCAACGCGTACGGCGGCGTATAAGAGCAAAACACGCGGGCGCTATAAAATCGCGCCAATAAAATTGAAACTACAGAATAAGAGAAGGCGTCTTAAACGCTAGCAAAGTACTCAAAACATATAGCAATCAGACGCGCTCTCTCTACCGTTCAATAGAATGTTTATTGTATTTTAATGTCATGAAAAACACAATTATTTTATGTATTGAAACGATATCACGGGGAGTTGTGGGCTTTTTAATAGCCGTATAATAATATGTAAAATGGATTTCGTTAATTTTTAGTATCTACTTTTCATAAAAATATGTATCTTCTAGCCTTATAATCTGTAACTCTACAGTTTTTTTTCTAATTCCATTTCCCAAAGACAGGTAAAATATTGGGCAGGCGAGAAAGCTAACATATGATGTTATGCTCTAAGGATAAATATAGCAAAAGTTATCACCATAATCAAACCCCTGTAGAAATACAAATCCATAAACGATTATTGGCACGATAAAAAAGACTAATTGATATGATACAATATTCTTGATGAAATTACAGAATTACGTATAGATACGCATGTGATATATAGAGAGCAGTTAAAGTCAATCATTGAGATTTTAAACGAGCAAATCCAGCATAGCCTATTCATTTTTTTTTTACTTTGCCTGACTACTTCCGTTTTCTTGAGTTTTATCTTTTATCCTTTATTCCCAAAAAAGCTAAAGCTGTTGTAATTGAATTCTCGTTTTTTTTTCTGGGAGTAATTCGCCCGACAGATTTTTTTATCTGTCTATAGAAGCAGATCTTTTGTGTCAACACACTTTGTACGCCGCTTCCGTTGTTGCCCTAGAGGGCTTCATTTTCTGTAAAACAAGTAAAACTGGCTTTCAGAGATGACAAAGTCTGACATGGTGTCTTACATCTTAGCTGTCATTACAATAACGTGATGGTCTCCGCTGTATATTGCATTAACGATAGACCTTCCGTCGTAATACGTTAAATGTATTAAATTGAATTTGTCCGAACCTTTTAGCGCTTAAAAAATGCCGACTCTCGCGTTGTCGCCATAGTAAAGCAAACCCATTATCAATATATTATGATTGAAAAACAGATACGCTTTTCAAATTTGACATATAGTAACAAGTTCAAACGGGGGGCTGAAAGGAGACAGGAGAACGAGCAAAAAAAAACACGTGCTGGGAATGGCGGGAATGGGCTCACATAGATCATCTATATCAAGGCGAATAGGCCAGCTCAGACTAGAATATTAAATAAAAAAGATTTAACATACATATCTCATTGTATATTGTAATGCCTATGGACCTCTCTACTTAAGGGCGCGTTTTCTTTTTTACTCGTGATTCCGGAATGAGAATGATTAGAAAAACCGCGCGTTTGTTTATCCCTCGTTCCCATTCCGGAATGGAATGAAGCCATTCCACCCATTTTGCTACCTGTAGCTAAATGACTCGAATGCCATTTTGTAAATTTTCTACCAACAATTCCCATTCCAGAATAGGGAAAAACGCGGCCTTAGATTAGTGCCGAGGTGGGGGGGGGGGGGGGGGGGGGGGTTGAACGCTGGCTGGAAAATAATTTCGTCAGAATTATGGGATTGAGTCAGAATGAAAACGTGAATAAACGCTTACCGAAACATATTTTTGAATGTATGAATGCAAGAAATGTGAAGCTTAATGAGAACGTACAGTGACGTCAGCTAATCTTCCTAAACAACAAGAATAAAAAAAAGGCAAAAAGGTAAAGTAAGAGAAACATATCAACACCATTCAATATCATTTATATAATAATTTGTGGATCCACACCGATGTAAGGTTCCATGAATAAAATATCTATCAATCTTTCTATCTATCTATTTCAAGGCCCAGTGGTAGGCGGGTTGTTAGCCGTAAAGAAACGCTTTTGAACACCTTGGCGATATTCATCTGAATATGCGCGTGATTTAGCGATATGGTAAAGGATAGCGTTGAAAGTGTGCTGCAAGTAAGGCATGAAATAAAACACCCACGTAATACTGCGCATATATTCCCAAGAAACATTTCTGTCGGAGATTATAAAATAAGCAAAAAATCTCTAAGAGAGCAGGAAAATCATGCTCAAAAAACATGCCTTGATCTAATTGTACCCCCAAATAAATGCGACACGCGTGGGTGTTGGCAGGGAGACAAAAGCGGATACACAATTTCTCAAGTGGGTATGGGGTCAATCGATCGAGTGACACAAACTCTTTCTTGTTTAACGTGCTGTTTATCACTGCTCAGGTTATTGGGTTATCGAAAGACCTGGCTAAACTAGGCGACATGTCTAGCGCGACATATGCGCGAAACTTGTCTCCTAAATGTTTCCTAGTTTAGCCACTACCAGAAACATGAAGTGCGCAAGAAGTTTTGTAGAGTGTGACACGAAAATGTTTCTCAACTATCCGAAAACATAACTTTGTCCCTGCTACAAGATTTGGCGCGCGCTACAATGTCTCTTTCGGTGGCTAAACTAGGAGACATGCAAGCGATGTATCGCTCGGTTAGTTCAGCCCGGCCTTTGACACATGATCGATTTTGATCTAGCTAGCGGGGCTGGAGGCAAAGGGGCGCAGCTTGCCCTTTGCCTAACATAATCTTCAGTTTTTGACGTTCGCCTTTAATGTAGATGCAACATTAAAATCGATTCTGGAGTTAGTCTTCACACAAAATGTATACTACTACTAGAAACGATAGGTTGCTATAAAATACATTTTAACAAATGAAATTATTTATATGATGAAATCAAATATACGATTACAAAACCAAAGACAACACTTCATCTTAAAATGTTTATTTTTTATAACCAATATATAGATTGACTCAGGATTCTAATCTTGGGGGGTTGTAGTCTGATGACGAAAACAATGTGTTCATCAGAGAACCAATGATGAGAATAAAACAACTAATACTAAATGGCCTCTTCCCCAGGCGTCTTTTGGCTGCACGGCCAACGTTATATCGTCACCTTTTGATTTCGCGCTTGCGACCGCCATTTTGAATTCGAATGAGTATAGACGAGGCCAAAGACTGAAAAACAAATTTGACTTCAAGCCAAGCGATTTGAATTGATGCTTTGCGTGAAATGATGGACATATTCACGCTTTCTAAGAAAACCTATTTTTTTATCGCGCACTCTATTGGGCATTTGTCCACCAAGCGGCACTGACATGCTGTGTGTGGGAGCCCTGTGTCCATCAATCGGCACTGACATGCTGTGTGTGGGAGCCCTGTGTCCATCAATCGGCACTGACATGCTGTGTGTGGGAGCCCTGTGTCCATCAATCGGCACTGAAATGCTGTGTGTGGGAGCCCTGTGTCTATCAATCGGCACTGACATGCTGTGTGTGGGAGCCCTGTGTCTATCAAGCAGCACTGACATGCTGTGTGGGGAAGGGTTGGAGCAATTTCTCCTCGACAATGTAGCCATTTTGATCAGCCTCGAATGCATACTCGCACGGGGACTCCTCGGTCTGCTTGACGGTATCGGGCAGCGGTTTGTCCTTGGTCTCGGGAAGAGTCATGCAGAGAATGCCGCAAATTAGCGCATTCAGGGCCATGATCCCGAAAGGCATCATGGGATGGACTTTTTGCTGATGAAAAAAAAAAGACAAAGTGGTTAACGCTCGTCAAGAAATAGCTGACGTTTTTTCTAATATTCAGAAGTCCGATGACATATTTCCCGTTTATCTCAAGAACTGCCAAGACTCTAGCTGTTCACCTCCAAAACTGCCTCGTACCTAGGCGTCTCAAGTCTCAAGTGAGAAATATACTAGTGAGCGTAATGAGTCATGGGAAGGTTTAGCACTGGCGCAAAGGAACAAGGTAAGGGTCAACGTCGTTCTACAGTAGTAGAACACGCTTAGTCCGGTCACGCTAGTACGAGGCATAGGCACATAAGGGCGAACTAGCTGCTTATACTAACAAGTTATGCAGTGGCTGATACATGCAGCTAGCTCCGTGCTTTAACCCATGCTTACATCGTTACATGCGGGCTTGTTGCGTAGTCGAGAAGCCGGTTAACGACAACTTTTTGTCAATCGACTGTATATGGGCGAACGCTTGTAAGTTAATGTCTTTTTTAGTCGTACTAAGTATACACAATGAAAGAAGCATCATAAAAGCTTACAAATGTGCGATATAAATACATAAAGGCGGACGCCTGTAACGTAATCTCGTAAAAGTATCGTAATCTCGTAAGTGTCTTTCTTGCCTTACCGAGTATACAGTGAATGGGGCAGCAAAAGAACCAATTCGTGCCGCTGAAGTAGACGTCCCCATTGCCGTGTTCCTACAGCCGCACAATAAAACATGTTATTTCCCTGTTTTCCTACACACCAACAAGAAGACAACCTCAAGTTTTTCTACAGCATAAGTAGCAGTTTTTCTAGTTACACGATAAAGCGACATGCAACCAGTGCAATACCGGTAAACTGCGTCTAACAAGGTTTCTGATACCCACCATCAATTTTTAGAAAAACAAAGCTAAAAAAAAAAAGGATCGATGTTACCTTACGACTGTTGGGAACAACTCTGACGAGTAGACGTAGACACCATCAAATGCAATCGTCACGAAGAACTTGGCGATCACCATGGCTGAGATTATCTTGCCAACAAGCATTGCTGTCAACAGTATATTGAAGACATTAATCAGTTTATTTCAATTGCTATTAATCCATTGCTGTATATCTGATAAAGGAGGGCATCGGATCGATCTTGGAATCTTGAGTTATGCCACATGTTTTGTCATCATTAAACGTTCTTAGCTGAGTTTACGGCGGCTCCCAACGATATAATGTAGAGGGCCTAGGATCGAGCGTTGAGATACGCCATATGTATTTCCCAATAATATCGATACTCATCTTTACTACCATCAACATATTTGCTGAGAAACGATTGCAGGCAACGATGCATTATATCGAGGGCCTAGAATCGAGCGTTAAGATACGCCATATTTATTTTCCCATATAAAAAATACTCACCTTGACTGCCATCATCATATTGGCTGAGAAGTGCTGCTACGATTGCTGCCAACGCTGCAACGTACATTGAGGCTACTATAGTTTTCTTCCTGCCAAACCTGATGCACAAAAACACACGCCGAGACCGCCGTTACATTTCTCATATTGGTCTGGGGAGGGTGTCTATTGGGTGAAGGGTGGCTATGTCCATAATATAGCACAATATATAACACCGCTTGTCGCTATAACAATATACAGTAGTCACTAAAACATATAAGCCAAGTGGGTATTAATGCCAAATTTCAGCCTGTAGTTTCTTATACGGGGATGTTTATTATATTCGTGCCTTCGTTAAAATGATAAGAGTACACACTACCTGTCGAGAAGAGGAATTCCTATTGCCATGCCGATTCCCTCGAATAACGCAGACAGGAAGAAGTTGAGGTACATGTCGCCGCCAATGGTGGTGCTACTGAGACTGATTCCGTAATATACCAAACCGCTGACCAACCTGGTAATGAGGCCGCGTGACATGGATGAGAAACAGGAATGTGTGACATGGTTGCGTGACAATGACAATAGCTAGTAATGCTGATTCCGTAGTATACCAAACCACTGACCAACCTGTTAATGAGGCCGCGTGACATGGATGAGAAACAGGAATGTGTGACATGGTTGCGTGACAATAGCTAGTAATGCTGATTCCGTATTATACCAGACCCCTGACCAACATGGTAATAAGGCTGCGTGACATGGATGAGAAACAGGAATGTGTGACATGGTTGCGTGACAATAGCTAGTAATGCTGATTCTGTAATACACCACACCACTAAACAACCTAATAAGGCCACGTGACATGGATGAAAAACAGGAATGTGTGACATAAATTACAGAAATGAGTGATACGCTTGCGTGACAGCAGCTAACAGTGGTGCTGATATTTATTAACCGGGTGATAAGGAAACGTTACATGAATGTGATACAGAAATGCATGACATGGTTGCGTGGCAAATGCATTGGTGGTAGCTAGACAAAAGCTACTTAGTATAATATGCATGCGTGACAGGAATGCGTAACAGGATATGTGACATAAATGCATAACACAATGATAACGAGAATAACATGTAATAGCGTGACATAATTGCGTGACTCACCAGCAATACCAGCTGACAAGTGTCCTGTGCGCCATGGAGCGCGAATGAAACAGGTCTCTGATGTCGCCAAGCCTTTCATGTTCTATATTAAATGTGTGTTCCTCTTCAAACTCGAAGTCTTGTTTGGTGTAATTATTCCCACAGCCCTTGGCGACATCTACAAGGACTTTTTTGGCATCGTCAAACTTCCCCTTCACGAGGTACCAGCGTAGGGAATCAGGAGTGAACCTTTTAAACAAACAGTCATATGAATATATCTTGTAGAAAGGCTCAAACAGTCATTTTTTCGTATTCTGTATGAAAAAATGGTGTTTCCAATTTGCTTTGTGTGAATTGTATTCATGTTTACGTTTAAGGAATTTTGGGAAAAGAATAGATGCATCAGTTTTAAAATCACGCAGTTTAACAAGTGCTACAGGATATGATAGGAATAACCAACGGTGGATCCACACTGCTACAGCTCTATCATACGTTTAATATATCTTCCCCCCCCCCTCCCTCCACTCCAGCCTCCTTATTTGGATTCAGTAGAATGACGAAACAAGATGCGTTCCATTACCTTATAAACTATCCAGGCAAAAATATTTTAATACAAAAAGCGATCGCAAAAAACATCTATCAATGCTTCTCCCGTAGGAACAGTATTATCTCTACATGACTAAAAAACCTTGATCCACCCTTGACACTAACCACCAAAAGACGAAAAAAAGAAGACCAGGCGCGCTAGTAATGATGGATAGGGTTCGCCAGCTCGGGATTAAGTATCCTAGCAACGCGAGCATGAATAGTGCCAGTATCCATGGATACCACACGCAGAATCCCACAATGCTTCGGTGTCGTATACCAATGTATTCCATGACAAGGACAAAGCCGCAGATTGAGTAACCACCTGTGAAAAAAAAACGAGAAAGATGCCTCATCATTACGTGAAACTTTTACAACTTGAAGAACAGCCGCACATTTCACGACACTGCCCAAAACCAACTTTTAGAACTCAACAAAGATGGGTAAAGGGCTTAAAAGATTAAATACCTTATTGGCCATTCCAGCTATAAGTTTGCGCGCGCATAACCATAGAAACCTACCTCAACTACCAGAATGCAGCGCGCGCTTTTTTAAGCTTACATAAACGAAGCGCGCGCTGCATGCCGGTAGTTGAGGTAGGTTCCCATGTTGAGAGCGCTCGCATGCTTATAGCTGGCCTATTGTTTCATAATTAAACATACAAAATGGTGAATAAGGTGGTGGTGATGGTGATGATGATGATGATGAAAAATGATCATGGTAGTACCAATAGCGGTGATTCCTACAGAGATGGTGGCGATGATAACGATAGTATTAAGATGGGGATATTATGATTATAATTATGCAAGGAGAAATAATTTAGAGATATTTCTTTTTTTTTTTTTTTTCGTTCTTACGTCCTCTAATAGATGCACAAATGACGGCACAGCGTGTCATGAACAAAAAAGTACCCAACAAGACGTGATGTATTTGTTTACACATCAATTTGAATTATGTTCTCTGCATTGAGATCTAGTTATTTTAAGGGGGGGGGCATGCTGACGCTAATCGTGCATGTGTCCTCTAACAACACAAGGACCCTTGACCAATCAGATGGCGCGATTTACGAGTGTCGTTGTATAATGACGTAAGGAGTGGTTGACTCACCTATACCGGCGCCTAGCAGAGCCCTGAACAGTGCAAACACCCAGTATTTGTTCGCAAATGCAGATGCCAAGCCACACAAGGACGCGAAGATTACACACGGGAAGACAACGATTTTGCGACCAAATTTGTCGCTAATAATACTGCCAGCCATAGCACCAAATATCCACAGAATAAACGTGATCGAATTGGCAATTGTCGCGTACATAGACTTCGAGCAAACCAGGTCCCACTAGAAGAAAGATCGAAAAGTGAATGGTTTGAAACAAGACAAAATTTTAAGTGAGCCATGAGCTCGAGTGGCGATGTATGGTTGACTTTATATGATCTCACAAAAACTGGCATAGAGCATGGTAATTTTAGAGGGCGTCGCAGTACAAGGGAGGTTAAAGAAAGCAGCGATAAATACTAGGTTTATGCGCATTGTGCACATACAAGCGAGAAGTCTATAAATAAATGTGCGGAAAGTATGTAATACCTCAGTGACAATAGAGTCGAACCCTGCATCTATGGCGAATTCCCACTGATCCCGGGCCATCAAACAGCGCTTTTCATAATTAGCATCCCCCGGTTTAAAGGTCCCGGTGAAGTTACACGAGCTGTTAGCTACGCATTGCCAGGGGGGTTCCGCTGTACTGAACGTCATCACCATCAGCACACAGCTGCAGAAAATTACGGCGTAGCTGATGACCGCGAAGACGCGGAGCTGATACCAGCCAAAACCTCCCGCCTTCTCCACTGCCTGGTCGGCTGTCAGAGTCATGCTGGGGTAAAAAATGAGTTGATCATTGGTATAATTTGGTGTAACATTATCCCGTTGGTACTCTTGATCAGCTTTTATCATCCGGATTCAACATACAGTTTTTGACGCATGACAGGGAAAAGCCATGTTGGGGTTTACCCCTGTATAAACGGCGGATGCATTGTGTGGTTGCAGAAAATATCCACACGGCCCCTATTGAGGGGGTCGGAGGTATGGCCCCCTACCCCACCCCTCTGGTATTTCCAACCCCATGGAAAAAGATAAATACGTTAACTGTCAAGGAAAAAGGGCATTTAACCCCCCTTCCCTCTGGAAATTCTTGGTCGTCTGAACCCCCCACCCCCCGGAATTTCCAATCCCCTCAATGGGGGGGGGGGGGGGTATGGATATTTTCTGGAACTACACATTGTCAGCGAGACGCTAGCTTTTCAAAGCAAGTGTTGTTTTTTAGATCATGCGATGATACGAGCTGTGGCTTGCCATATTTCTTTTGTCTTGTGTCAGCAAATGCTGATCGAGACGGCCAACAGCAAAGCAACTAGGCTTACAAATGAAAAAAAAAACAAGTGATTGCCTTCCCCTTTCTCCACACCTCATCTTCGAAGCAATAAAAAAAAAAGATAAAGAAATCAACCCTCGAGGTATTATAAGAGAATGTATTGTCTTTTGTTGTTTATAGGTAGAGAAACAAAGCAGGTAACTAGAGGTAAAAGGAAGAAATAATTCATTGAAAAGTTATTTTCATAAATTTAATTAATGTGATCTGCTGACCTTTCCGAATATGCTGACCTTTGCCAGTTTGCGAAACTTTTACTTTCGAACAGATAATTTACCGAAACAAGTCATCGGGTGCCTTTGTTTCATAACTGATCAAGGAAGACAAATTTTGGTCAACAGGTTCTAGTTGAATAGCTTTTCCGTATTCCAAAAATGTTTGAATTTGTACTTAACATGCCTCTAGACCTAACGCTCTCAGTGATACAGCTATTGAGCCTTTAGTTTCTTAAAAAAAACGTATCAGTTAAAAGCCGACTTTTTGCTATGTTGCTGCAGATTGATAGCATTAAATAAACACAGACTTTTCAATTTGTTGTTTTTTATAAATTTTATAATTTATAAAATCGCACTGATTTGAATAACTTTGAATACTCACTGGAGCATAGAGTACCGGAAAACCATCCTTACATACCCAATCCCACATTATTAAATGACGATGTATCCGAACAAAAAAAAACACGGTTTCTCCTTACTTCCGACCCGTTTTTTTTAACTTGCCGGTGCTTTACGAGTTTTTTTTATTTTTGCTGAATATAGCTTCTAAATTAGTGAAGTTTTCCGGTGTATATTTTTCGGTTGAGTGCACCAACAGAGCTCTGTCGTACGATTTTGCTGATTTTTTCCCCGACTTATTGCAGTCTTAACTGTTCTTGTGAGTCGTGTGGTATTCCTCTTGTCTAATATGGAAACGGAGGGAAGGGGGTTGTCATAGTGGCCTTAGAGGGGTAGCTTGAACGCAATTCTGTTATCATAGATATACATGTGAACATTTGTACACCCAATACGCTCTTACAGTCCTGAAGTGCAAATGAATTAAGCATCAATGTTTTGTATATTTTATACATATGACCAAAAAAGTTAAATGGAGTTCTCTGTTACCTTTTATGATACCTCAGCGTTCTCCCGGTTGGTTGGCAATTTGACTACATTTACCACAAGCGAAGGAGAGTACAGATAACAATGGTGCAAGATAAATAATCATATGTGGTTATCATTTAGAGGGCAGCTGAATATTGTAATAAATAGTCTCGTCATTGTTATTGTTTGAACAAGACATACCTGTTTTCCTTGCCTGCTATCGAGGGGCTTAATTCCCCGAGCTCTATTTGCTTCTCCGGCATTTTTGGTAAATAAGGAGGATGCATGCAAATGATCAATATCCGTTTTCCGTTTTGATTGGTTCGTCTGACAGAGAGGCCTAATTTGCGCACAAACCAAAGAAATCGAACAATACTAGTGTGAGGATAAGGGTATAAAAACAGGAAAAGAGGTCAGTGTTTTCTTTCAAGATGTTATTTGTTTTTAAACATACTTGGCTCCTGAACCCAAAACTTTTGGATAAGAACTTGCGTTTTCTTGTGACCTTTAACATGAAATTTGACCCTTTTGCAGACAAGTTGGCTCGAGGGATGAGAATCTTTATTTAATGACAAAAACATACTTCCATACTACCTATGATTTCTTGACAGTCTCGATCTGTTGTTGATGGCCCTATTTTCACGTGCCATTTGGGTACACGTCAATTTTAGCAATAAGAATGTGGAATGGCCTTCCAGTTAGTACTATCACTCAGCCCACTATCGATACTTTCCTGGCATCTATTTAGCTTATTTATTCAGTCTGTTATAGTTATGTCTATAGTTATTTTTTTTTATACCTTTACGATATGGCCATATATGCCTTTGTGAAGTATAAAGAATAGTCAGAGAGCGCATTGTCACATGGAAATGTTGTAGAAATATTTAGTGCTTTGCATGCAACATCCTAGCGAGAGGGACAAGAAACGTAAAACGTAAAAAGTCAGGGAGCATGTATAATCCCATGGTATGTTCGTGGTGAAAGCAAACCATCTGATCTAGTTATGTAACGAGGACCCTTCTGAACACTAGGCTAATATTATAGTAATGCAACTAGCTTTATTGAGAAAACATTCAAGACACAACTTCAAATTATATTTTATTTCCCTGAAGAATCAAAATGGACTGATTCTAATTCCTGGCCCGCCTGTGTTCTGAACACAAGGTATATTGTCGGCAATTTTGTTACCTGCTTTTTACGACCACCCAAAAAATCCAAGATGGCCGACATTACTTTAATCACGTAAAATATGCTTTGTGGTTTGCTTTCACCACGAAAATCCCACGGGACTTCAATTTATGACATTTGCTTCCTGACTAGAATGCTATGGGCTCAATATCTAGGAAGGGTAGCAAAGCAGAGTATAACTGATGTAGGAGGAGCGCTACCTTCTGAAAAAATGTGTGGACCCAGGGGGAGGATTGTATATTCTCCACACCCTCCCCCCCCTTGACTAGCTCCTTGTACATTTTTGTAGTATTATTTGTCCGTCCACCCCTCTCCCCTTATGTAGAGTTTTGACCCCACACTAGTGCAATGGACGTTTGGGATTCGGGGCAAACTTTAGTTGAAGCGAAAATCCCGGCAAGTTGTTATCAGTCTTTTATTAAATTTTCTTCAAAAGAAAATGAAAAGTACACTTTTTGTTTAATTTATTACAAGGAAATTTCGTTTTCCAGGGAAAGCCCTATCCTAGATAGATCAAGATAAAATTGCGGGGAAGAAACTTGTTTTCCTTTTTTTGCGCCATTTCCGTAATGTGTTTACGTACCAGTCTCGGCAGCTAAGCTAGTTAAAGCCGCAAGATTCTTTTAATATATCTTTTTATATTAGTAAAAATATGCTATGATCCTAACATGTGCCATGTCACGCAAGGTTTATTTCGTGACCTCGTGCATCGCACTCGCCAGGTACTCAACACTCCCGGATGTCACGCCAGCCACGGAGATACGACCGTCCTTGGTTAGGTAGATGGAGAACTCCTTGATAAGCCGCTCGACCTAGAAAAACCAGAAACAGGTCAAACCGGTACAGAGTGTTCATAAGCTAGTCAAACCAGTATGACAACACGACTAAATGGTGAGCGCAAATCCAGTCAAACCGGTATGTATTGTTTGAAAGAAATAAAAACAGGAAAGTATTTAATTTAGGGAGCGGTAAATAATTACTGGGGTGGGAGGGGGGGGGCGGTAATTTTGCAAAACCCTGGGCTCAAAATTTTGTCTCCCCCTCCCCCTAAAATCCAATCCCAAAAATCGTGACCCCCCTCCCTAGACCGGACGCCTAAAAATTTGCAACCCCCCCCCCCCCCCCCCGCCATCACCACCACCACCTCCACATTTTTATATTCAGTAAAACAACAGAGACTTGATATACATACTGAGTGTAACTGAATATAACCTTTACTTAAATATAGATCAGCTAGCATGGCAATTTTGTCCTGTTTAATTTAAGTATGAACCTGTACTTTCGCTAGTTTAAGAGTGGCACATAGATAAACAACAAATACTGGTGTCGCTAGAAAACGACTACGTCGTCGACAATTTTAACAAAGACATCTGAGTCTAGGTTTTGCAACATTTTAAAGTATTCGTTTTGTCCAACTGATTTGAACGGGCAGCGTTGTCTGTCAACCATGAGATTGGTACCTGAACAATATGGAACTAGATATACAATAGTATTAAACATTGTGAACTAAATAAAATTTTCATTTCAACAATGACTCTCTTGCTCAGTATTATATTCAAACCAGACTTAAATTCGACACCCAAAAAAATATGGCCCACCTTTGACAGATAAAAAAATGGGACCCCCCTAAATCCGCGCCCAAAAAACGTAGCCCCCATATATTTGCCCCTCCCCCTCCGGTAATTAATGACCGCTCCCTTACCTGGTCTGGTTTCATTCCAGTAAAGCAAAACATGCCAATCTGGTCGGTGATGTGAGACCAGTCATGTGACGACCCTGAACAGAATGAGTAAGGCAGGTCAAGATGTGTACAATCATCGAAGATTATTGTTGAAAAGTACTCAAATGTGTGGCTAGGAATAGCTCAAAATAGAGGAGTTTCCTATTTGTTAATCCAGTATCCCCCTTACTCCCCCCCCCCCCCTAAAACATAGGTGTGTCCAACTTACTCAAGCACTTTTGAGCTAAAGGCTTGCAAATGAAATGTTGTTACCAATTGACATGGAACAACCATCTAAATATGGCAAAATTTGGTAATTTTTTTCTTGATCAACATTTTTGAGGGCAGTTGACTTGCTCCACCCCCCTCCCACAATAAATTGCCGACGAAGTCTGGGTCAGTCCTTAAGGAATGGCCCATAAACATTCCCCTACATCCCGCAACATTACAGACAAATAGAGAGTAATATTTACCTTGCTTTTTTAAGTTATCCCTGAGCTGCTGCCTCATGGAGATGATTCTGTCAGCCATACCCTTTACCTCCGTCTCCCACTGGGCTCTCAGGGCAGGGTCACTCAGGACCAGCCCCGCTATCCTTGCCCCATGGATGGGAGGGCTAGAGTACATGGGTCGGATAAGGATCTTTATTTGGGAAAGAATTCTGTCTGCTTCTTCTTTAGACTCCCCAACCACAGATACCATGCCTGCTCTTTCACCTAATAAAGAAGATTAGATAGGCTCTGAGGTCTAACAAGTAGGCCATGAGCCCAACCCTAGGGCCAACAAATAGACTGAACATACTACTACTACTACTATTAATACTAGGCACTTAGCTAAGGGTGTGCACAGAGAAAACACATACACACAACCCTCCTACTTGGCTGACAAAACTGTGTCTTTTCTTATTTATTTTACACAATAATGTATTCCTGTAAAACCCCCTTTGCTGGTGATGATATGACAATAACAATGGTGATTACTGTATGTCGATGATGATGATAACAATGTCAACGATTATGGCGATGTTTGATGACGATAGTGAAGGCGATGATGATGATGGTAATAACGTTTGTTATGGCACTAATGGTCGAATACAAATGATATTCTATCTTCTTTTTCAAAATCCACTTCCTTCCCCTTATGGTGATTGCATTTACAAGTGTATCCTTGGTTATCTTTGGAACCAAAAGAGGCTGTCAGGTTTGAGATACTAACTTACATCTTACCATAAAGACCCATGTTTTTGGCAAAAGACTGTGCAAGGACAATCTTATGTCCATCCTCAATAAACATTCTGACGGCCTGTGCGTCACGGTCTGTATCACCAGTAGCAAAACCTTGGTAGGCCATGTCGAAGAATGGGAAAAGGTTCCGTGTCTGTTGGGGAAAAAACATCAGTTACTAGCAAAGTAGTAGTAAAAAATCTGAGAAGACTAACCTTAACCACTGCAGATAACTCCTTCCATTGCTCACGCTGAAAGAGAAGAATAGTTGATAAATACATATAAAATGTGAGATTATTCTATAAAAAAATTTAAGTTAATCAATCTGTTAACAAATAGCTATGATTTCATGCAGATTTTTCATTAAAAAAGGTCAATCACACTGCCATTTTATGCTCCCGCATTTCCATTGGGTAATCCAAGCAAGTAACCGAGAAACTTTCAATCAAATTTCATTAATAAAATATCAGGCTACAATGTGGATGGTTATTTTGAAGTTTCTTTGCAAATAAACTATTGTGGGCAATAATAAAGGAGAAGTTGATCGAAATTCTTCAAGTTTTCTAGTAGACGGCGGAGATTGATAAAGCCTGGTTTCCATACAGTCGTAACAGTTGTCTATGGTTGGCCCCCGAGGTGAACACACGACTTGTGTAGTACCGATACAACCCTAATGTTTGTTGGTTTCCATTTGGTTGTACCGGTTATATGCAAAGAGACTACCAACTCTGCGTGCAAAAAAACAAACATAATGGCACCAGTAAACAAAAGAGCGAGGCTTTTGGTTTGTTATTTGCTTCTTTGCGCATATGTACAAAGGAGAAGAGAAAGAGATGGTTGATGTCGATGACCCAGATTTTGAGTCCAAACTATTTTCCAGAAGAGGGAGTAGCTATTGTCCAACACACTTGTTCTTCTACCATAAAACTCCTCACGCTTGTTTCAGGTTGTAAGCAACAACCAAGCGCCCTATGCATTGTCTCTTGAGAGTGTTTCCATTAAAAAAATTGAGTCGTACCACGCTCATTTCCGGTCGTAACAGTCATAAAGATCTCTGACAACTGTGAAATGACCCGTCGCTTTGGTCATATCTGTCGTAAGGGTCGTCCCATCGAGTGTTTCCATATAGCTGTAAGGGTTGTGAGGATTTTTTTCAGACAACTTTTACGAACCTTAAGACTGTTACGACTATATGGAAACCAGGCTAAAGAGTAGGAGGTGGAAGTTATTTTATTTTATTAGTTCGAATAAAACTTAAATCAACTTTTTAAACAGTACCTGGTGCTCAGGGGAAAATAGCTGTCAGTTCTGCCTGCTTCAGGGACCTAATGAAACCCCCGTAATGGGTGTGGCACATACCTTAGGGTCCACTCCAGTAGGGTTATGAGCACATGCATGGAACATGATAATTGACTTCTCTGGGATTTTCTAGACAAAGAAATGTAATATTATTAATTATATATATTTTTAATTTATATATGCATTTATATATTATTTTCACATCTTTTTCTCCTAT
Source organism: Nematostella vectensis (assembly GCF_932526225.1). Taxonomy (NCBI): domain Eukaryota; kingdom Metazoa; phylum Cnidaria; class Anthozoa; order Actiniaria; family Edwardsiidae; genus Nematostella; species Nematostella vectensis. The sequence goes on along the minus strand of NC_064046.1, from coordinate 12,944,853 downwards.
TACAGTAACAAACAAGTAAACATCACAGTAAAGATACCACAAATTATGGTTTATTTTCCCTAATTGGCTTAAAAGGTCACATTGAAAAAAAATATTTTTGCTAGTCTGATATTGGATGACCAAAAAAAATGTTTAGACACTACTGTTTTCTGTGTGCTGTTGATTGTTAAAGCATACAAATAAAAACTATCATCCATTGAGTGAGGACTGCTTTAAAAATAGGTACCTATGGGTACATTAGTCTTCATTGTGTCAATTGTTAACATGTTGCACGTAATTCTACACCCATGATGGAAAACAGCAAACTCTAGGCAGTTGCCACTAAAAAGCTCCTAAATGGAGTCTTGAGATTTCTATGAGCGAATAGTTGAAGTCTTCAAATAATTTAGCTTAAAATGCATGCCTTTCCACTATCTATCAGCTGATAGATAACAAGTAGCTAAGCCAAACAGCGCGTACCATTTCCAATACACGCGGCACGGACAAACAATGTTTTCCCCAGATATTTTCAAATGTACTGTATTTATAGGTCAACTATTCATCTTGGATTAGCCAAGTTGAAATATTCAATTCACTGCTTTTTTGCTGACTAAATCGCACCAGTTTCAAGTTGTGTTGAGTTGCAGCAAGTCTTCATCAAAGAGGATACCATTCCACTGCCCGGAAAGAAGTGGGCCAATCATGGCACACTTCATTTGAGTGGATTCCCTACAAGCCAATCAGGTTTCATCTCTATTAAGTGATTTGACAGTTAGCTGTCACTGTGGGCCCAAAAAATGTTAACAGCTTTGCAAAGTTATTGGAAGTTTTGCTACAAAATGAGACTTTATTTACTGTTCTTTGTCTTCTTTTCGAAAAGTGCCAATGCGACAGGATTGTTTGGGGTGCCGGTTGTCTACAGACGTTGACAAATATCAATTCTTTTATTGAATTTCAATAATTATTAGCCAATCTAATGATTTACTTTGAAAATTATAATTTGCTTATCTGGCTTATCTGTAAACAACAAGGTCACTACTGCTTGCTTTGAGAATTAGCCTGCGTAGCAAGCGTTCTTGTGTGTTTCTAGCACAAAGAAACCCAGAAACCAGATTGAACTTATCACAGGTTTCCTCTGTTTCTCTGGGTTTCCTTTCGCTCAAAACACACAGGAACGCTTGCTACGCAGGCTAGCTTTGAGAAACACTCTTCCAAGTCAGGAAAAGTATCACGAAAACTTCTGCTTCTTCTGTTTTTCTGCTTTGGTGTCTCTATTTCTTTTGTTGTTTTAAAGAAAGGGGACAATTACCAAGGTAATATCTCAGTTACAAGATGTAAACTGTAGAACTCTCCTTCTTTCAGCTATTCTATTGTGTCTTCTCTCCGTATAGGCGAGTGAATAGATACTGTAGTGTCTGTTGGTTAAATCCTTGAAACTCACATTATAGAATAGCAAAGGAATTACTTTACAGACTGGTCATGTACGGAGGCTTAAATCACGCTATCAACACGTGCAGCCTTAATTTCAAACTTCACATCACATCGCAGCACAGACATCAACGAGGACAATAGTCTTTGGCCCTTGGGCACCGAAGACTAAAAATATTAACCCAAAATATGCATATGTACCACTGGCTTAACAAAAGAAAACATTAAAGCAAACTCAAAAGTAACACCATGTCATAGTTCATCTACAAAGCAAAAAAATGTACTTACTGAGATGTCTTCAAGACAGCCATTAAAATCAAAGCCACAAGTTGAAGGGTCAAAATAGCGGTACTGTTTCACACCAAGCCCAGCAAACCTTGGAGAAAAACAAAAAAACTTCAAGTATACTGTACATTACATTATACAAAACCTTATGCAGCGTTCTAGCTAGTCATGAGTCAGTACATTACATTATACAAAACCTTATGCAGCGTTCTAGCTAGTCATGAGTCAGTACATTACATTATACAAAACCTTATGCAGCGTTCTAGCTAGTCATGAGTCAGTACATTACATTATACAAAACCTTATGCAGCGTTCTAGCTAGTCATGAGTCAGTACATTACATTATACAAAACCTTATGCAGCGTTCTAGCTAGTCATGAGTCAGTACATTACATTATACAAAACCTTATGCAGCGTTCTAGCTAGTCATGAGTCAGTACATTACATTATACAAAACCTTATGCAGCGTTCTAGCTAGTCATGAGTCAGTACATTACATTATACAAAACCTTATGCAGCGTTCTAGCTAGTCATGAGTCAGTACATTACATTATACAAAACCTTATGCAGCGTTCTAGCTAGTCATGAGTCAGTACATTACATTATACAAAACCTTATGCAGCGTTCTAGCTAGTCATGAGTCAGTACATTACATTATACAAAACCTTATGCAGCGTTCTAGCTAGTCATGAGTCAGTACATTACATTATACAAAACCTTATGCAGCGTTCTAGCTAGTCATGAGTCAGTACATTACATTATACAAAACCTTATGCAGCGTTCTAGCTAGTCATGAGTCAGTACATTACATTATACAAAACCTTATGCAGCGTTCTAGCTAGTCATGAGTCAGTACATTACATTATACAAAACCTTATGCAGCGTTCTAGCTAGTCATGAGTCAGTACATTACATTATACAAAACCTTATGCAGCGTTCTAGCTAGTCATGAGTCTGTACATTACATTATACAAAACCTTATGCAGCGTTCTAGCTAGTCATGAGTCAGTACATTACATTATACAAAACCTTATGCAGCGTTCTAGCTAGTCATGAGTCAGTACATTACATTATACAAAACCTTATGCAGCGTTCTAGCTAGTCATGAGTCTGTACATTACATTATACAAAACCTTATGCAGCGTTCTAGCTAGTCATGAGTCAGTACATTACATTATACAAAACCTTATGCAGCGTTCTAGCTAGTCATGAGTCAGTACATTACATTATACAAAACCTTATGCAGCGTTCTAGCTAGTCATGAGTCAGTACATTACATTATACAAAACCTTATGCAGCGTTCTAGCTAGTCATGAGTCTGTACATTACATTATACAAAACCTTATGCAGCGTTCTAGCTAGTCATGAGTCAGTACATTACATTATACAAAACCTTATGCAGCGTTCTAGCTAGTCATGAGTCAGTACATTACATTATACAAAACCTTATGCAGCGTTCTAGCTAGTCATGAGTCAGTACATTACATTATACAAAACCTTATGCAGCGTTCTAGCTAGTCATGAGTCTGTACATTACATTATACAAAACCTTATGCAGCGTTCTAGCTAGTCATGAGTCAGTACATTACATTATACAAAACCTTATGCAGCGTTCTAGCTAGTCATGAGTCAGTACATTACATTATACAAAACCTTATGCAGCGTTCTAGCTAGTCATGAGTCTGTACATTACATTATACAAAACCTTATGCAGCGTTCTAGCTAGTCATGAGTCAGTACATTACATTATACAAAACCTTATGCAGCGTTCTAGCTAGTCATGAGTCAGTACATTACATTATACAAAACCTTATGCAGCGTTCTAGCTAGTCATGAGTCAGTACATTACATTATACAAAACCTTATGCAGCGTTCTAGCTAGTCATGAGTCAGTACATTACATTATACAAAACCTTATGCAGCGTTCTAGCTAGTCATGAGTCAGTACATTACATTATACAAAACCTTATGCAGCGTTCTAGCTAGTCATGAGTCAGTACATTACATTATACAAAACCTTATGCAGCGTTCTAGCTAGTCATGAGTCAGTACATTACATTATACAAAACCTTATGCAGCGTTCTAGCTAGTCATGAGTCAGTACATTACATTATACAAAACCTTATGCAGCGTTCTAGCTAGTCATGAGTCAGTACATTACATTATACAAAACCTTATGCAGCGTTCTAGCTAGTCATGAGTCAGTACATTACATTATACAAAACCTTATGCAGCGTTCTAGCTAGTCATGAGTCAGTACATTACATTATACAAAACCTTATGCAGCGTTCTAGCTAGTCATGAGTCAGTACATTACATTATACAAAACCTTATGCAGCGTTCTAGCTAGTCATGAGTCAGTACATTACATTATACAAAACCTTATGCAGCGTTCTAGCTGGTCATGAGTCAGTACATTACATTATACAAAACCTTATGCAGCGTTCTAGCTAGTCATGAGTCAGTACATTACATTATACAAAACCTTATGCAGCGTTCTAGCTAGTCATGAGTCAGTACATTACATTATACAAAACCTTATGCAGCGTTCTAGCTAGTCATGAGTACATTACAGGTAGATACTCTTTTGTTTAGCACAGTGCTGCCATGAATTATAGCATAGACTCAAGGCGGGTTACCTCGGTCAAAAAACACAATAACCCGGAACAGCAGTTGGACACTAAGGCTAAGTTCAATCGTTGTATTATCCATGAGCCGAATTCAATGCAAATGCATGAAAATGAAGATAAAACAATCGTCTTGATTCATTTGCATGAATTTGCATTGAATACGGCTCACGGATAATACGACGTTTGAACTTAGCCTAACTTCAGCAAAAAAGTTTGGTAATTAGCTTCTGTTTTAAATTTGCAAGAAAACCAGCAAATGCAGTTAGGGCTTCCAGAAGTGCTCAAATAAAATTTGAGTGAGAGAAAATTACATGTTTTCATCAACTGATTGGTTTGTACTTAGCAAGCACACTTTTTGTACAAATAATTTTTATCAATAAAACTAATGTTGTCAGAAAAACAGGAAATGGGAGATGGCAGTTCTAAAACAGATCACTGTTTATGGATACAAATTATTAGAATAAAGAAGTAAACTAAGGGTATGATTCTTCATATTCTCCTGTGACCATGGTATCTCTTTGGATAATAGGACTGCTATTTTAAATTTATTATCTGGCAATGTTCTTTTAAAATAGGTGAACTACAGCGCTCTAAAATAAAATTTTAAAAAACATGACATTATTGCCAAAGTAGTGCAATTTATAAGGTGCAATGAATTATAGATTTAGAATAATTCAGTTCACCTCAATATTGGTCCATGGTTCCCCCAAGATGGTGTAGGAAGCCAAACATCTTGGATGCCAGGGAAAAACTTTTTCTGTGAAGACAAGTGCAACTGTTAAAATAAATAATTACACACCTATGATGTGCTCATCACAAAACTGTTAAACATCACCTCTTGAATTGTTCATTTTATACTGCCCTGGATCTATTCTTTAGCCTGTGTTGCCACTCGTTTTGGCAAAAAGTGGTCAGATACTTTGGACACAAAGTTATTGACAGCTTTTAGCGTCCCTTTTGTTGTTAGTTTGTTTTGAATGTTCAATCATCTACTAAATAAAAATTTAAAAAAGGGTGTTGAAATATATGCCTTCTTTTCTGTTACTCTTGTTATTGGTATTGTCATGACTTTTATGCAAATAAAAATACATAATATTATACAGATGAGCCATTTGGCTCTTGGGGCAAAATTCTTTCTCAATAAATATGTTTAAATATTATGAAAATATTAATAAAATAACATTTATTCAGTGTGCACCATTTTATTCATATTTACCAAATAAACTGATCCCACAGACAGTGCTCCAGTTCCGGAGATCGCCTGAGCAGATGCATTCTGGGAGAGAAGAAATATATCTCAATAAATTGCATTATGTCAATTTGCTGTCTTGTGTCAGTTTGGTTATGTGTCTGTTTGTCCATGTGTTTGTCTGTAAGCCTGACTTCCTGATTGTCTGTGTATTCGTCTTGTCTTAGTGTCTGGACTAACCCAGGGTTGAAGTCGTACGATGTTGTGAATCGCTGAATATTTAGTACTGTGGTCAGAGAAGTAACAGAAAAACTAGTACTTTGTTTTCAGTGAGGTGTATGGCATACTACATCTCTTTGTCTGTATCTGCCCGTCCGTCCGTCCGTCCATCTGTCTGTCTGTCACTCACCAGGTTGTTTGTGATGACATCACTCTTTTCACCAAATGCAAGTTTAGCAGCGCAATTCACAAAGTCATTTAGTCCAGAAATTGGAGCATACTCTTTGTCAAGATTCTTAGACACAAGGATTTCCTCTGCCTTAAAATTCCAATGAACAAGCAGTATAAATAATAGCTGGAAACACACCATGAATTAGAACAGGTGTATTATTATTCTCTCCTAAGTCTACAAAGGCATATTGTGATATATCTATCAGATGGCCTCCCGAGCTAAGGACTTTGCTAACAGTTGTTAGCACATGACAGGGTGGGCTCAAGGGGGTTTACAGTCTTTAATATAAGTAGATAGGTAATTACAAAATTTAGGAAATCCTTAGCTGACCTGATGGGTATTTAAGCCCAGGACCTCTGGCTTGAGATATAAAACCCTAAGATATAGCTATCACAGCTCTTAAGCTCCTTCAAATACGACATTAAAATAAGGGAAAAAGGTAGAAAAAGTGAGGGTTCGTTAGGTGTTTATATTTCTCCCTTTCTTGGTAATAATTTTGGGAGTCGCTTGCCTTTTTAACAGATGGGAGAACATAAGGTTTTCCTGTATCATCTCGATATGCTCCCACGCCAAGGTTCATTTTCTTTGGGTTGGTATCCCGTTTAAATGCCTCTGTCACTCCAAGAATAGCGTCAGGAGGGCCAGCTTCCACATGGGACCACCAAGAACTAAAAGGAAAGATAGTAATCATAAGATCATCTAACAAGAAAGAAGATACCTTGGATTCACTGCTCAAAAAGCACTGCCCCTAGTCCAGCTACAGGCCTTTTTCACAACATTTTTCTTTCTGAATCTATAAACTTTATTGAAGGCAGAATTTTAGATTATTCGCATCTTTCACAGTTGCTCCACATTAAGCCTTTCAGATTTTGCCTCACACAAGAGGAGTGCAGATATGAATAATGATATTTCCCAGTTTGAAGACAACACTTTATTGGCAACATACAAACATGATATAGAGCAAGCTCGCCATATTTGTACTCTATACAAATGCAATGTACACAAACAAATAACGTTTTCCCCCGCTTTTATCATGGATTTTTTTAAATTTGTTTAATTTTCCTAATCAACGATACTTTACGATACTTTTTCCACCAAGACGAAGCAAAGAAAGAGTGCTCGCGAGAGAGATTAGCTTGATTCGAGCCCAACCAGTTTGCAAATCCCTATAAAAAACTAGTTCCTTCTTGGATTAATTGGCTTTCTCTCTTAAGACATCATTGCGCTCTCGCTTGTTTCCGTGCACTTTGAAGTAGTGCAAAACCTTTTTACAGGTTTGACCCGGAAAAAGTTATCCGTCAAGTCGAGGAAGGACAACTTACCGGCGATTCGTGAGAACGCACAAAGGTTATGAAGCTTGCGCCTTACCTGAGTCTTACTGCAGCATAACCCTGTGCATATGGATAGTGCTGTTGGCATGTGCGCAAAGATCGCGTCAAAGCACCAGTGAAGGCCATGTTTTCTTGGCTGTTTTCGCTGCTCTCTTCGCGTAAAAGGAAGACTAAGAGGCGCGCTATGAGTCATGGGAGCAGAGTGACCAGGCTGTACCCGGGCTTTAGGATAAATATCTAGCAAAAGAAAATAGTGATATTTGACACGTTTTATACTGTGTTTCTTGACGAAGGGCCTTCCCCAATACTGTTATGCTTTCACCTTCTATGCAGGAGAAGAAATAAGTAGTACCAGAAATAGAGGTCAAAATTTACCATTCTTTTATTTTAGTACTACTATAATTTATAGAGCCTCTATACCATATAATTGCTTATTTTAGCATTCAAGTGGTGGCAATATTTCAAAGCTAAGACAAGCATTAACAGTACTTCATAGATTTTCCATGTTAATTGGTGGTATAATAATTTCAATAATTTCTTTATTTCATGAGTAGTCTATGGGGTCAAAGTCCACAGCCAGGGCATATGTTCAGGTGCATAGCAATTTGGGTGCCCACACCACTCTGACCACCAAAAAGTGGGTCATTTCTTATTAAAGGATTGTCAAATATGTATATTTTTAATATGATATCTATGGCTGCACAATCTGTTAGCCAATCCTGGACACTTGCCTGTATGTTCACCCCCCAGCAATCAGAAATTTAAATTCCCTGGTCATCCTTTGGGACTCAAAGACTCAAGCCAAGTGGAACAAAAACATTAAGAAAAATAGAATAGAAGTTTGATTTCATCACAATTCCCTAGAACCAAGGGATGGTCTATGGCTGTCTTGAATTGCAGGTGCATAGCCAAAACAATGGAACAATCCAAGCCTATCAATACCAGTTTTTGGTGTATTGTCAACTGATACCTGATACTTATTCTATACTATAGAGCTCATTTGATAGCCAATGGCAAAGGCATTCCTCGCATAGGGCTGCTTACAGGTGAAGCTGCTAAAACTTCTCAGGATGAGGCGGGGCACTAGGTTTACCTAGAGAATTTGGGTTATAAGGAGGAGGTGCTTGGTATTCCTGTGGTGGGTAGTAGGGGGGTGGTGGGGCTCCTGCATAATTCTGCCCACCAGGGACTGGGTACTGGTTGTAATTACCCTGAGGGGGAGGGGGATAGTAAGTCCCTGGGGGTGGTTGCCCTTGTAGGATTCGTCTTTGAAAGAAGAACAGGATTTTGAATGTAATGTTCCCAAGGCCAATGTTTGTGACCTCTGGAGTCTCTAGCATGCAGGCTAGTTCCCAGCCCCTGCTCCCCATCTCGCTGATCATTGGGCCCCAGTCTCCTTTGGCCTTTGTTTGAAAAAATCCAATCTGTTAAATAAAAAAAATGGGAAATCAATTTAAAAAAGAAATACAAAAATTACTTGACAACAGAAAAAGCACATCCAAGTACATCAGCCCCCTTTTACATAGTAATGGTCAAATTTTCAACAACACAAAAAAACATCTCTGAGCTACCTTACCTTCACAGTGTGTTTGTATTCAATGATGACCCCTTCATACACAGGTGTGGGATCACTGGCTCTTGCACTTTCTTTCTCAAAGAACCACACAGAATTATGGTCTCCGGACAATGTGAAATCTGTAATAATTTGTCAAAAATTTGTAAGCATAAACTAGATAAAGCAAACCCCATGTAACACAACACAGGCCCATAGTCAGGATTTTGAGTGTGTGTGTGTGTGGGAGGGGGGAAAGTTTACCCATTTAGCAGACTATTTTCTCTTAGGTAGCTTGTCCTGCTCACATTGGTACATAATTTTCCTTCATGAGAGCAGAGCTTCTAATAGAATTGGGAAGTTATCCAAAACCCTCCTGGCTACAGGCCTGCAACAGGCATTTGTGTGGGAGAACAGCATAGCTGTCATCTCTCCCGCATTAGGTGGGGGTCTCAAGATTTTTAACCTTTTCTCAGGCCTAATTTTCTTGAAAATATCCATACATTTACTGTATTCTCCCGCATTAGCTATCTTGGTACTTCTGATACATTCACTGTGTTTTCTAAAGATTTTTCCTAAAGCAAGGTTGACAGCTATGGAACAGTACCTCCATGACTTCGTTTTCCTTGGTCCCAGAAGATCTCAGCAAGCTTCCATCCCTGTTGCAAATGCCATGCAAAATGCTTCATCCATTCACAGGTCACTTTGACCATCTTCCCTGGTCCAAGGTACATGACCTGGACAGGGATGTTCACCAATTGATATGTGTAGGTAACAGGATTAGGATGGAGTGGAAGGTTGAAAAACACATCACAGCCCATCGCTATAGTAAATAAAATGATAATCAACAATATTTCCTGATTTACAGGAAAGCACATGCTACTAAGTTAGAGAAAGGTTTGATTTTCATACAGTAGCTGCCAACCCAGTTGTTATATATGATAGTACCATCAAACAGTATCGCATATGTATGTATGAGATTATATCAATTTTATCAATATGTATAATCAATGGTATTAACCTTCACTCCTGCGGGCGAGGCTTCCAGAGATACCCTGCCCTTGGACTTGGCCAGTTAACTCGACACAAACAAGACGCCCCCCTCGAGCTGCTTGCTGAGCTATCTGAAGTTACAAAAAGTAAACATTAGTTTGTTAAAGTCTGCATTCAAAACCTATTTCTCTGACAAATCCTATAATTTTCTACACACCAAACAAAGATGGAATCTTGGTAGAACATGATACATACTGCATTAACAATGCTTGACTTGTTGGTCACATCATGAGTCCGCCCACTAAGTTGACTCAAAAAGCCGGCCTGTTCCACCGTGTGGATGCTGGCCTTGACAACAAGCAGCTGCCAGCTGTGATGCACCTGAGCACTAGGAAAAGCATTTTGATTTCAGTATTGTGTGCTTCCTGTTAAAAGCCCTTTATTAAAAGCTAAAACATGGATAGCTCCATAGCTGCTGTTAGTCAGTAACCAAAAGTCGCTATTGTTGGGCTGTATTCATCACTGACACGCCCCTTGTGCCTGGCCCTAGCTACACACGCCCCTTGTGCCTGGCCCTAGCTACACACGCCCCTTGTGCCCGGCCCTAGCTACACACGCCCCTTGTGCCCAGCCCTAGCTACACACGCCCCTTGTGCCCAGCCCTAGCTACACACGCCCCTTGTGCCCAGCCCTAGCTACGCACGCCCCTTGTGCCCAGCCCTAGCTACACACGCCCCTTGTGCCAGCTCTAGCTACACACGCACCTTGTGCCAGCCCTAGCTACACACGCCCCTTGTGCCCAGCCCTAGCTACACACGCCCCTTGTGCCCAGCCCTAGCTACACACGCCCCTTGTGCCCAGCCCTAGCTACACACGCCCCTTGTGCCAGCCCTAGCTACACATGCCCTTTGTGCCAGCCCTAGCTACACACGCCCCTTGTGCCCAGCCCTAGCTACACACACCTCTTGTGCCAGCCCTAGCTACACATGCCCTTTGTGCCAGCCCTAGCTACACACGCCCCTTGTGCCCAGCCCTAGCTACACACGCCTCTTGTGCCGGCCCTAGCTACACACGCCCCTTGTGCCAGCTCTGGCTACACACGCCCCTTGTGCCAGCCCTAGCTACACACGCCCCTTGTGCCAGCCCTAGCTACACACGCCCCTTGTGCCAGCCCTAGCTACACACGCCCCTTGTGCCAGCCCTAGCTACACACGCGACTTGTGCCAGCCCTAGCTACACACGCCCCTTGTGCCAGCCCTAGCTACACACGCCCCTTGTGCCAGCCCTAGCTACACACTTCCCTTGTGCCAGCCCTAGCTACACACGCCCCTTGTGCCAGCCCTAGCTACACATGCCCTTTGTGCCAGCCCTAGCTACACACGCCCCTTGTGCCCAGCCCTAGCTACACACACCTCTTGTGCCAGCCCTAGCTACACATGCCCTTTGTGCCAGCCCTAGCTACACACGCCCCTTGTGCCCAGCCCTAGCTACACACGCCTCTTGTGCCGGCCCTAGCTACACACGCCCCTTGTGCCAGCTCTGGCTACACACGCCCCTTGTGCCAGCCCTAGCTACACACGCCCCTTGTGCCAGCCCTAGCTACACACGCCCCTTGTGCCAGCCCTAGCTACACACGCCCCTTGTGCCAGCCCTAGCTACACACGCGACTTGTGCCAGCCCTAGCTACACACGCCCCTTGTGCCAGCCCTAGCTACACACGCCCCTTGTGCCAGCCCTAGCTACACACTTCCCTTGTGCCAGCCCTAGCTACACACGCCCCTTGTGCCAGCCCTAGCTACACATGCCCCTTGTGCCCAGCCCTAGCTACACACGCCCCTTGTGCCAGACCTAGCTACACACGCCTCTTGTGCCAGCCCTAGCTACACACGCCCCTTATGCCACCTCTAGCTACACACGCCCCTTGTGCCAGACCAAGCTACACACGCCCCTTGTGCCATACCTAGAAACACACGCCCCTTGTGCCCAGCCCTAGCTACACACACCCCTTGTGCCAGCCCTAGCTACACACGCCCTTTGTGCCAGCCCTAGCTACACACGCCCTTTGTTCCAGCCCTAGCTACACACGCCCTTTGTGCCAGCCCTAGCTACACACGCCCCTTGTGCCATACCTAGCTACACACGCCCCTTGTGCCCAGCCCTAGCTACACACACCCCTTGTGCCAGCCCTAGCTACACATGCCCTTTGTGCCATACCTAGCTACACACTTCCCTTGTGCCAGCCCTAGCTACACACGCCCCTTGTGCCAGCCCTAGCTACACACGCCCCTTGTGCCAGCCCTAGCTACACACGCCCCTTGTGCCAGACCAAGCTACACACGCCCCTTGTGCCATACCTAGAAACACACGCCCCTTGTGCCCAGCCCTAGCTACACACACCCCTTGTGCCAGCCCTAGCTACACACGCCCTTTGTGCCAGCCCTAGCTACACACGCCCTTTGTTCCAGCCCTAGCTACACACGCCCTTTGTGCCAGCCCTAGCTACACACGCCCCTTGTGCCATACCTAGCTACACACGCCCCTTGTGCCCAGCCCTAGCTACACACACCCCTTGTGCCAGCCCTAGCTACACACGCCCCTTGTGCCAGCCCTAGCATCCAGCTCTAACTATACAACAGTAAGTGATGACTTACCCATAAGGCCGACTGAAAACAGCCTGATATGGGCTCTCACTAGCATTCCAGCCAATCTTCCCAACCCCTGGGACAGACTTGAAGGTCTCTAGGATAAACCCTTGGCTGTAGGGGCCAGAGAGTTCTCCATATTTGGAAGTGATATCAGAAGTGACGACAGAAGTTCCAAGTATTGCTTGTAAACAATGCAAGGAAATATTGAAATTAAAACAAATTATCACATACAGTGTAACTTCCTAATTTACACCCATCAAGATCTTATTTCTCATCAAACGTCACAACACAATATTTTCTTAAACTGACATAGGGACATACTCTACGTCCATGGAAGTCCTTTGGTTGGACTTGCCTAATACATGGTTTTGTAGGTTATGAAAGCCTGTGCAAATAAGATGCTGCCCTCAGAAGTGAATTAAATATGCTTCAATCATATGGTGAACTTCAGTCCATCCTTCAATAGCTCTTTTTTATTTCTAAGGTATAAAATAATGCAGGAAAAATATCAGGGTCTTGATGGGGGATCTGCATGTCAGTAGTCAATTGAAATTTCCATAATTTGTCGGTAGTCAGTAAGAATTATCTGTCTTTGTCGGTAGTCGGTGAATCTAAGCTAGTATTCGCTTTTGTTGCCAGATTTTCTGATTAGTAATTTATTAATAATTCATTTATATTAAATTGCATAATTGACTGAAAAGTTGATGCAACAGGAAATACATAGTGCAGATTCTGAAATGGCCGAATTTAAGTAGATTGACGATGGAAGTAAAGAGTAAAAATACTGGAAATAATAAAATGTCGGTAGTCAGAAAACTTTTTGTCGCTAGTCACTAGTTTTTTTTCATGTTTTGTCAGTAGTCAGTTACTTAATAAGCTGTTTGTCGCTAGTTGGTTAAACCCATCTAGACCCTGAAATATTATTCTTAAAAATCATGAGTTTTGAAAATTCAAAACAGTTTTCACACAATTTCGGATCTACAGATTTAAATAGCACCATCACATACACACATACCATGCTGTTGTACATTAGTGACATCTACAGTAATAAAGTGAAAACTGAATCTCAGGCCCGGATAAGGCTGCCAGTCTGACGGCAAAGGGGTGTGGTGTTTGTCGCTATAATGTCCCGCCTGTTGTTGGTTTTCTTGACCTGGCCTACTGCTATCTTCTCCAGCAATGAAATTACCAACTTTCTTCCTAGAATAAATACAAATAAAACTTATAGGTAGAATAAACTGAATAAACTTATTTATAAGTGTATTGTTAAAAAGGTCCAAAGTTGTTTAAGAACATTAGATAAATGCTGATACATATTCACAAAGACATAGCAAAGATAAGGCTAACTTGTTTTACCACAGTAAATAATAAAACATGCAGACTTGATTTCTTGTTCATTCCAAAAGTTCGATAGTACATTCTATCATCGGTTTCAATTTACCCCCCCCCCCCCCACCACCCCCCTTTAAAAAACATGTGCAAAATAAAACCTATAGTTCTAGAAAAAAAAAACAATTCAAACCACCAGTTAAAGCTCAGAGGAACAGGAACACATTTTTGTGGCTATTAGATTTACGGTGTTGTTTTATTTTTTCACGCCGTTCGAGATATCTCTGCTAGTAGGGAACGTTCTGTCCTTGGGATCTTAAATAATCACAGATCAGAACCATCTTGCCCATGTTTTCGGTTCGGAATACGTTCTAACTTGCACTTTATAATTCTTTTGTCCTACCTGAGGGAAGATAAACTCATGATGAGGGTATTATATCTGTGTTGTTCGGCTCGCTACATCGACAAGCAGATTCAGAACTTCCTTCTTGCAAAACAAACCACAATACTTCATGATCATGAATCATCTGAAGTATGTCAGCAAGGAGCATCAAATATAAACTTCATGAAGTACATATCTTTCTGATATGTCAAAATTGGTAGCCTAGCCTTACACAGGAGTAAACCCAATGTACGATAGAAACATAAAGATGATGAATCATTTGCAAAACAATATACATCTATTTAAATAAAGGTTGTCAGTGCAAATGACAAATGGCGATTGGCAAATGGCAGTTCTACGACCGAAATTAACCATGCGTCTCGAAGAATATGGATAAATCAAAACAATTATCCATTAAAGGTTACCAATGCTTGGCTATGACATTGCTGGACTTTAATCAACACCTTCAATTTTACGAATAATTTGTACCCATAAGCCATTTGCACTGACAACCTTTAGTGAAATAGGTGCATAAATTTTCGAATTCGTTTGTCGGCAGCCATGAGGAAGCAGTCAGTTCCGTCGAGCCTGCTTTAACATTTTCCTTCAACTGTCAAAAGGCGGTTTTAATTCTCGCCAAAACCATTGCAGAATAAACTCCCTAAATAAGTATATCGAAGCCCATTGCGAAATCTGCGAGACCTTATAATAACAAAATGGCGGGAAAATAGTTTGATTTGTGGAAAACACCTTTCATAGTCTGGTGTGGTATTAGGTAAGGAGGAAATGCCTTTTTGAGGGTAAATATTAAAAGCAGATGACAAGACTGTTAGAGAGGTGGTGGCTTTGATTTGAATTTGCGACAGCGTTCATTTTAGCGCGCCGTTAGCTTAAATCGCCTACATAAATAAAATGTTTGCGAGAAGTTCGCCAAGTCATTTTGTTTATCTGGTGTCGCCATTTTTTTCTTCAAGGTTGTAGAATGATAGAAATCGAAGTTTTAAGGTGCTCGTGTGTCTGTTTTCCCGCGCAAAACCTTTGACAACAACATGGAGATGTATCAACACAAAAACTTCTGTCATATGTAATTGCGAAAAAGATGATGTAGGTTTGACTTTATTGCATGTGGTGGCTCCTAAAAGAGCCGTTTTGTTGTGTTCCTGAGAGGAACTGTTTACGCTCTCTCGCCACGGATGCGGCGGGCAAGCTGGATGTCCTTGGGCATGATGGTGACTCGCTTGGCGTGGATGGCGCACAAGTTGGTGTCCTCAAACAGACCAACGAGATAAGCCTCGCTAGCCTCCTGAAGAGCCATCACGGCGGAGCTCTGGAAGCGCAGGTCGGTCTTGAAGTCCTGAGCGATCTCACGGACCAGACGCTGGAAGGGCAGCTTGCGGATCAGAAGCTCGGTCGACTTCTGGTAGCGACGGATCTCTCGGAGAGCGACGGTACCGGGCCTGTAACGATGAGGCTTCTTTACTCCACCGGTGGCGGGAGCACTTTTACGTGCTGCCTTGGTGGCGAGCTGTTTACGGGGAGCCTTTCCTCCGGTAGATTTACGGGCGGTTTGCTTGGTACGAGCCATATTGCTGTGAGTTTCCAAATGCTGAAGATACTTGTCTGTAACGAGTTCGAGAATTTATACTAGCCACGGGATCACCTTATTGGTCCAATAAGATCGCGCTCTGATTGGTTCGGTTTCACTAAAGAGAGCCCTGATTGGCTAAATTACGATCCCGCGGAAGCTCAAATTTGTAAAATCTTCAAGCTCTTCAAACTTTGTTCGATTCAAAAGCAATCTTTTCGGTCAAATAACAAGCCCAAACTCAAGAAATTGATAGATCCAATGATGAAGCATCTGTTTGTGTAGTAAAATTATAGTTTAGTCAGGACCTTTCTACAGACTTCACTGTCAAACTTTGGCGAGCTTGGTTAGTGCAACAATGTCGGATCGAAATGTCGAGCCAATCATGGACGAAAGCCATTTATGTGTCAGTTTGAATAATTTTCCCGCCTTTAGAGAGGATATATAAACAAGCGCCTTCATCAAGACACCATTCTTCACTCAGAGATAAACTACTTTGAACATGTCTGGTCGCGGTAAAGGAGGAAAAGGTCTAGGAAAGGGAGGCGCGAAGCGTCATCGCAAGATCCTTCGGGATAACATCCAGGGCATCACCAAGCCTGCCATTCGCCGTCTCGCCCGCCGTGGTGGAGTCAAGCGAATCTCTGGCCTCATCTACGAGGAGACCCGTGGCGTTCTCAAAGTCTTCCTTGAGAACGTTATCCGTGATGCGGTCACCTACACCGAGCACGCTAAGCGCAAGACTGTCACCGCAATGGACGTGGTCTACGCTCTGAAGCGACAAGGCCGAACCCTGTACGGATTCGGCGGCTAGAGTATCAAGTCAACTCCATCAAACAACGGCTCTTTTAGGAGCCACCACATGCCACGAAAGTCATGTTCAAATGCTTCTTTACCCCACAAAATAAAATAAATCATGAAAAAATATAGTGGTGTGTGGAAAATAAAATATATACACATTTTTTCGATTCGCACCTTCGATTACAACTTACATGCAGGCCTAATCTATATTTGAATGTTTGCTTAAATTGCTATAATCTTAGTAAGAGATCGGTGCAATTTTGACGGAAAAGATGAAATAAGTTATAATTATTTGTTTATTTTGATGATGATGTGAGTCGATATCGCTCGACAGGTGAAGGTCGTATCCCGGGCCCAAGCTTCTCACGGTCTTAACGATCTATCATGGCGGTAGAACTAGATAAAGCGCAATGTGCGGTTGGCGGGGTCATAAGCTTGAACGTCCTTGCTCTGATCGCTACATACTTCACTAACATCGACGAAAGGACCAAGTACCGCTATCTAATAGCTCAGTTCTTTCTCATATCGCAATCTTTCTTGTTTTTTGTTGCACGATTTGTTTGGCTCCGTGTTGGCCCTCCGTTGTTCAAGTCACCCAACTTCTTAGCAAGAATGCTAATGTATTTGGTTGGCATGATTCTTATTCTTGCACAATGCAGCTTGTTTGTTGGTACAATATTTGCAGGCATTGAACCAGCGTGGATTTCTCTGGTGACTTTTATTTGTCTTGGAGTAACTGGAATAATTGGGACGATCTACGTCGTGTTTGATACTTCACTGTGGATATTCTCATCACTCAATAGATATCTCTTTGGCATTACTCGGGTTCGTGAAATGCGCCCTAGACCAAAAATATTTATCGTTCTTGTGTTATCATTTACGCTTTCTGGCTTTTCCATCTGGAACGGTTACAAACAGCCAAGTGTTAGATCACTGGAAGTCCCATTGAAGAATCTGCCTGTTGAATTCCATGGGACTACCCTGGTTCACTTATCAGATATCCATGTTGGTCAAACCGTGGGCAGAACAATGCTAGACGAAGTTGTCAGAAGAACTAATAGACTGCGACCAGATATTGTTGTTCTAACAGGAGATGTTGTTGAGGCAACAGTATTCCAGATACGACATGCTTTGAGGCCATTGATGAAGCTAAAAACAAAGTATGGAATTTATTTTGTAACAGGTAAGGGTGATACTTGATTTAATAATGAGCCAGGCTATGCTAAAAATAATTAGTGATTTGGGAATAGGTTATACTCTGCCCTAGTCAGACCTATGTATTCAGTGGCATTTAAACAGTGCTCTGCAGTCCTATAATTAATCTCACATGTTGCTACTAAACATTAGAATTAAAAGTGATCAATTGTGATTTTAATTGAGCAGCTTATTATTCTTGAGTGAGTCCTATCACACATATTTGAATAAAGATACTTTGTTCATGATTGATAGACAAAGCTGTCAACCTAACTTGGACAGAAATCTTGTGAAATCAGGTGAAATAAACATATATGTATGTATGTATATATATATATATATATATATATATATATAGTGTTGGTTTGAGAAAAATACAAACTACATAGGTTTCCCTACAGGTCTGTTTCGTGGTTGCCCACTCATCAGGGGATTTAATGAGAATATTCCTACCATCGTATATATACTATTAACATTGAAATTTACATAATAATAGACTGATAGTTTTAGCTAAGGCGGCAAGAGGAACAATAGCGAGTTACATAAATATGCAGGGCGGAACGTGTGAAAAATTGATAGCGCGAAAATTTAACGGTGACGGGATTAACAGTCCTAATTGTTTCGTAGCAGGGCTTTGTTTCTGTGGCGGCACGAGGACACGAGTTCATTGCGTTTATTTAGAGTTGATAGTTTGGGTTGGCAGATGATCGTCAGCTTTTCCTTGAGGCAGAGGTTGCAACGCTTAGTGGTACTGTTGTAGGCGGAGTGGGAAGAAAGAATGCGCCATGAAATAAAGTACTCAATCATGTTGTCCTTGAGAGTCCAGACGTGTTTGCTGAGTTCGGTGGAGTTTCTGTGTTTGGCGTGTCGGAATGATGCGGTGTGGTTTCTGTACCTGGTCTTGAAGCTGTTTTCAGTGAGCCCGACGTATGTTTCCGAGGTGTTGTTGTCTTTTCGAGTTACGGTAGCTTGGTAGATAACAGATGTCTGTAGGCAGTTTCCGTCTAGAGGGCAGGTGTCTTTCTGTCGGCAGTTGAACTGTTAATCCCGTCACCGTTAAATTTTCGCGCTATCAATTTTTCACACGTTCCGCCCTGCATATTTATGTAACTCGCTATTGTTCCTCTTGCCGCCTTAGCTAAAACTATCAGTCTATTATTATGTAAATTTCAATGTTAATAGTATGTATACGATGGTAGGAATATTCTCATTAAATCCCCTGATGAGTGGGCAACCACGAAACAGACCTGTAGGGAAACCTATGTAGTTTGTATTTTTCTCAAACCAACACTATACACCGCTCTACTTTCGAGTATTGAGCACCTTCTATGAAAGCCTTCAACCATCATTTTATATATATATATATATATATATATATATATATATGAAAAAAGCCAAGAGAGCCAATGAATGTATGAAAATTCACACAAAAAGTAGGCTTGTGATAAGGTCCAAAATCTTGTGACACTTACCTAATGTGGGTGAGTTGACAGCTAAGTATGGATAGAAAGTATGAGTATCTGTGGTAACCTTCTGGAATATGTGTCTATTGCCATCCAGTAAAACTCTACACAGTCAACCCTGGCTATGAAATGTTTATTTTAGGTAACCACGAGTACTATACTGGAGATGTCGACAACTGGATGAAAGAGCTGTCCTTCATGGGGATAACAGTTTTACATAACTCGCACTCAACAGTTCATCACCCGAAGAGGCATACATCAATGCTCTGTTTAGCTGGTGTTGATGATATAGAGGGGAAATTTTTTAGGTAATGTGGGGAGTTGAGTACCAATTTCCAGATGGGAAATGCACATTATAGGAGCACTGTGTTTTGAAATATTTGAAGTACTGAAACCTTTTTGAAAAAAAATATCTGAAAAAAAATATCTTCTTGGGAGATTTTTTGTGTGGGACTCAATGATAATAACGTTTTGCTTTGAATTCTATTTCCTGGCCACATTTCCCCCCTACTGTCTTCCCTATGTTTTTTTTTTCACAGATCCAAATTCCATTCCTGGAACAAAAATTTTGCTCAAATAAGGGAGAATCCAACATACAATTTTATCCTCTCCAGGACTCTAACACTGTAAAAGCTTCTTAGATTGCCATTAGTGACCTCTGATAAGTTCTTAAAATCAACCCCTGCTCATGTGTCGTTTTCCATGATGTTATTTAGATCTGGGGATCATGGTATGCAACTGGAGAAAGCATTAGCAGGGATCAAACCACACACAGCCACCATCCTACTAGCGCACCAGCCTAAAGCAGCCAAACAGGCCCTGGATCACACGCACCAGGTTGGCTTGGTACTGTCTGGACACACGCACGGTGGTCAATTGCCACCTCTTCACGTGTGGCACTGGTTTCTTCAGCCATACTTCTCTGGCCTTTATAAGCATGGCCGTGGGCCATATGTCTATGTGAGCAGTGGGGTGTTCTACTGGGGTATGCCAATGCGGATGTGGTCACATGCTGAAATTGCCCATATCACACTTTTAACAACACCCATAGTACAATAGAATTATATAATTATATTAAGTGGAAGTAACTCAGGGTAAAATGTTTCACAAATATGGAAAGTCTCATGAACAACCAAAAGTGTAATAATTCTTTCTTTGATTTCAATTGTCATGTCTGTATTGCACAATATGTATAAATTGTCAGATTTTTTTTTATTATCAGATACATTGTGATTTTCACAGAAAACATATTTATTGAAGCATTTTCAAAATGTCTATCAAATATTTGAAATTGAAGGAAAAAAACATAACTTGTATAGAGCTGATTGTCATTCTTGCTGCTTTGTATTTTGTTATTGAAATTTGTTTTGTTCCCTAGCAAAATACAGACTCCTAAGAATAAAATGATGGTTGAAGGCTTTCATAGAAAGTGCTCAATACTCGAAAGTAGAGCGGTGTATAGTGTTGTTTTGAGAAAAATACAAACTACATAGGTTTCCCTACAGGTCTGTTTCGTGGTTGCCCACTCATCAGGGGATGAGTGGGCAACCACGAAACAGACCTGTAGGGAAACCTATGTAGTTTGTATTTTTCTCAAAACAACACTAGACTCCTAAGAATATTTATATTTGTGTGATCTTGTAGTATACATGAATCTGATTACTCAGGCAGTAAAACTAATGCGCAGCAACCCATTAAACTGCAAAATATTATACTCAGCAATAGGCATGATGCCCAGCTCGTTGTTGTGAGCCTGCTATTGCACAAGGGCCAATTAATGGGGCAGATGGGGCCTAGCAATGGCTGGAAATAGAGTCTAACTCAGAAGTACAATTCAAAGTCCTGAAGTATTTTTTTGTTTGTTGTATTTTTTTTGCTGTGATATGCTGAAATTATATGCCTTTCTTGAGTGGGCAACATCAATTTAGTTGCCACTTGTTTTGGCTCCAAGGGTAGCTGCTTAATCAATTACCGCATTTTTAAGTTTGTGTCCGATAACAAGCAGTGTAAAAAATTTAGTTATCATCAGACAATATATTATCTAAGTGTGCTATGTAGTTGATAGCATATCTAAGGATTTTGATTTTTGGAAGTTTAGTATCACATTGATAGCCTGGAATTAGTTGCCTCAAGTCTTGGTAAGCACCGTTCAACTGAGCCACTCTGCGCCGCTCGTGCTCATTAGCAAGAAGCCTGTTGAGTTTAGTTTTCTGGCGATTTTTCGACACCTCACCACATACATCTTTTTCCTGTTTCCATTCGCTGTCTGTAGGGTTTACAAAGTCTGAGTCGTAGGATTTAGTTTTTGAGTTGACATGCCTTGTATTGTATCTACGTCCTCTTCCTCCCCTCCCCCTCCTTGCTTTAATCACAGATTTTTCAGTTTCTGTGCTTAGAGGAGAACTAGCCTCAGAACGACAAGATTTATTTTCGAAACTTGTTTCTACACTTTTTCCAGCAGGACTTGTTTTAATTTCCTCACAAACATCGATTTCTTCATCATCTGCAACACTTTCATGTTCATCCTGCACAAGAACTCCTTCTATTTTTAGAGATGCATCTTTCTCATTTTCATTTGTACTATCCTTTGTAGCGACCCTCTCTGGTTTTGAGTCCAGCTCTTCTTCCATATTAACATTATTTATGTTATCCTGTTTGAACCGTTTTTCCCCAGAATTATCCTGCATTACTCTTCTTTTCAGTCTTTCTTTAGCTGTGTCATGATCTTTAACCGAATTACCAAATGTAGCGTTAGTTATATTCGCATTTCTGTCCACCTCCCCATTGAGTTTATTATCAGGTTTTCCCTCCTCTGTTCGACTAAAACTCTCTGATGAAATATGTACATGAGTTCTATTATGAACATGATAGACATGAGCTCCTGTCTCCTTTGTTATAATGTTCTGCCTCTGAGCACATTGCTCGCAGTGACAGAGGGGATGGTATGTTGGTTGCAACTCGATTGCCTGATTGCAGTGCACTACACTGCAACACATTGGTGCTTTAGCAACCTGATGTTGTTCCAATAGTATATTCCGGGTCACCATGGAATGTCTGAGTTGCAAGCAACTAGGACAATTGCAAGCAACTTGTTGTGCAACCTTGTGTTGACACATGCTGCAATAGCAAACATTACCATTAGTGTCCTGAACATGAACTGCCATTGGCACCCCTGGTGCATATTTAATACACCCCTCGCTGGGCGTGGTGTGTGGAAGGGGTCTGTAGGGGCAGCTGCAGAGGTAACAAGACCCCCCATTGGCGTGTTGCAGAATGTCGCAGCGCTTGGCTGGGATGAGGTGAGATACGGCTGGGTGATACTTGATATACCAATTCTTGGCTGTTGGTGCTGCGTGTCTCTCGGCATCTTCTATAAGAACTTCTGTCTTCACTTTAACGTCTATGGACAAGAAACAATTTATCAATTAGTACAAAAAATATATCAGTTAATACATGCGTTAACATAGAAAGAAAATGAGTGAGAAACACGTCTAAGGCAGCGAGTTTACGTGGTCGTATTGCCAAACAAAAAAAACTTGGTTTATATGCTGTTTCTCAAGTCTTACACAAGTTATGTGTTTATTTTAAGAGCGGAATTTAAGCTCTCAAAAGAGTGATGATACGAAAGCAAGAAAAAAAATAGTCAACAAAAATTATTAAAGCCATCATCAAATTTGTTCGGTCCTGACTAACCCTAAAAAGGGTTTGCGCAAGTGAGCATTATGAAGTGAGCTTATCTAGAATAAAACTATCATTTAGGCAGTTGTTGTTGGTCGCTAGTTTGCCCTTAATCCTTAAAACGCTCGAGATCAGTCTTGCAAAGTTTACACGACATCAATATTTGTCGTTTTTTTTGCCATCTATACATGCTAATATCATGAACAATAATTGCAATGCTGAACACTTCCCTTTTTTTCATTTACGATGTCAACATTCACTAGAAAAAAAATGTCGGTCACTGAAAAATCCTGTGAGGCGAGATTAGGAGGGAATGTCAATTGGCATAGCGCATATTACTAAAAACAATATCAGGTACAAGTAAAAGCTTTTTTCAATAATGGGCAATGACAACTAAACATTGAAAGCACGTAATCCTTGACGTTTTAAGGATCCTGCACTAGAACTTTAACCACAATCTTGAATTGTTTGATAGCTCTCCCCCTAAGTGAAACAAGTCGTATGTGATTTTATCAGAGTTGAAATGTTATCCTGTAGGCCGCAGCAGTGCACTTTTAGTACAACTAGACACTGGTGAATCTTATTTTCTTTTTTCTCACAAATCTAGCTACAATCACACACAGATGTATTAAAAACACACACGCATAGAATGAAACACAATTATAGAAACAAAAAAAAAAACATATATTCTAATTTTCCCCATTGCCGCAAACTGCGTGGGATCTATCAAA